>NC_056440.1:67154011-67297503 GCF_018296145.1 Oncorhynchus tshawytscha | reverse complement strand
TCATTTCATATCTAGCTAGCAGCACAAGCAAATCTCTCTTCACCCATCATCAAGACCAACAATCTCTGCAATCCTCTTCCATTCCATTGACCTTCTGATTTTGTCTCTTTATTCTAGCATAGCGACATTGATGCTTTTCATCAATATGTTATTGGGCTCATCATTTCTGAAGGGAATATTACATTTTAAACAGTTTAATATAAGCTATATGTCAACATTGAGAGGGGGATGGTTTAATTTTTGCTTTCCAAACAATCAGTGTAAATATCAGATTTGATGGTTTGATGTAATAATATAATGTAGTTGCCCAGACTGCAAATGAAACATGAAATCAACCACGATTGAAATTCTGTGTGCATAACTTGCTGTGATCTTGGCCCAGGCCAGTAATTTTCTGGTACTGGCCTGGTGTGCCACTGGCAAATTTACCTGAATGTCAAGCACTGGATTGGTGTCCAGGCTAACTGCCTTCCATTTTTAAAGACATTTATTTTCATTGTTAGAGCGACCATTTGCATATCTGGTCAATATAATGGATAGTCTGTGGTCACACATGATAGTCACACGTGATATCTTAATTGGGGGGGGGGCTGAATCCTTCGTGAGGGACGATATGTTACTTGTTATCTCTCTCTTTTGCTCTCTCTATCTAGCTCTTTCTTTCTCCCTCTCTGTCTCTCCTCTTCTGCACTTACTTAATGTACATACTGTATTATATATAAACAGTTTACAGTTATTATTGATATATCCTTTTTTTATGTAAGTATTTGGTTGTGTAATGAAATTCAAGAGGGTTTAATCAAAAGAACTGGAGGGGGTTTACGTGGGCTTATAGCTACATTCTTTATCTACTTTTTCATTGTTGGTGTTTTTATTCCTTGAATAAAGTAAATGCCTCTACACAATGAATGGCCCCCAGCACCCACTCATGTTTATTGTTTATTTATCTGGAGTTACGATTTGTCACTTTGAGGGTTGGTTATTAACAGGAATTAGGGAGTGTGTGTGTGTCACGGGCGTCGTAAGAAGTGGACCAAGGGTCAGCGTGGCGAGCATACATATTCCTTTTTATTAGAATGTCGCCAACAAAAACAATAAACAAAGAAACGACCATGAAGCTTACTAGGGCTATATTGCCACTAACAAAATCAACTACCAACCAAATACAAAGGAAAAAAGGCTGCCTAAGTATGATTCCCAATCAGAGACAACGATAGACAGCTGTCCCTGATTGAGAACCATACCCGGCCAAAACAAAGAAATACAAAAACATAGAAAATAGAACATAGAATGCCCACCCATATCACACCTTGACCAAAACAAAATAGAGACCTAAAAAGCTCTCTAAGATAGGGGCGTGACAGTATGTCTGTTTGTGCGTGTGTGCACGCGTATTTGTGCGCGCGTGTGTGTGAATGCACGTGCATTCCAGTGGAAATTCAGTGTTTGCCATCTTAGCCCGAGGGCAAACTATTTCCTACTATACCCACTGGGGAGTCTGTCACACACAAGTCAATGTGAACTGGACAGGAGTTAAGACAGGGTGTTGGGCAAAATGTCATACAATCCTCTCTCCATCCACTGACTGTCCTCAGATCAGTTGTAATACAGTATTAATGCCCTGTTCCTGTGTGTGAGGCATGCTGCCTAATGTGTGCTGTGTACAGGAACGTCGCCAAATTATTCATAGGCCGATGTGTGTCTACAGAGATATACAGTGACATGAGATATGTAGTATCATCACAATATAAGGGAAGTGCATGAACCATTGCAAAAGGGTGGCATGTAGCCTAGCGGTTAAGAGCATTGTGCCACTAACTGAAAGTTTGCTGTTTTGAATCCCAGAGCCGACTAGATGAAAAATCTGTTGAGGTACCCTTGAGCAAGGCACTTAACCCTACTTGTTCCTGTAATGTAAGTGGCTCTGGATAAGAGCATCTGGTAAATGATGTAAATATAAGGATACAGGGAAAGGCTAGACGTTAATTCAGTGTCAAACTCAAATGTTGCCTGACCATTGTTTCATGGTTGCTTCAGTGTTACACTATTGTTGTTGAATTAATCAGACACAGCACATCATGAGAATGCCACCTGAACATACAGGTTGTCTTTGTTCGTCAAAGCAAACTGCAGTGGCCTTCTGTTAGGTGGATCTGTGAAGGTGGGTAAGGACACATCGTCTTGCCTTCATCCATATGGTTCTCTCATCTTTTGCAATGTTTCGAGAGGAGTGTGTATTTTTACATGCTATGTGATGTTAGAAACATAAAGGCTTGTTGTTTAGAGGAATGGTTCCTTTAATTCCTTTATAAACATAATTGGTTTCCGCCAAATGTCTCAATGCTCTGCATGTCAATATTCAATGTCCCTAATTGATTTGTGTGTTTCATGCTTTTTCCATCACTGCATGTAGACTATGTCCTACTGTATGTGACCATAACTAATCCATTGGGACTAACAATGGAAAACACACAAACACACAACTTCACAATCACCTGACATTTTACATTTCGCCAAGCAGTCTCAATAGCAAGGGAGCCCAAGTAAGAGCATAGTTTTAAAACAATTACCTGCTCAACTCTTGCACTTCTTACACAGCAAGGCAAAGCTTGTACCGAGCCCACACTATTCAAATCAAATCAAATTTAATTTGTCACATACACATGGTTAGCAGATGTTAATGCGGGTGTAGCGAAATGCTTGTGCTTCTAGTTCCGACAATGCAGTAATAACGAGCAAGTAATCTAACTAACAATTCCAAAAAAACCTACTGTCATACACAGTGTAAGGGGATAAAGAATATGTACATAAGGATATATGAATGAGTGATGGTACAGAGCAGCATAGGCAAGATACAGTAGATGATATCGAGTACAGTATATACATATGAGATAAGTATGTAAACCAAGTGGCATAGTTAAAGTGGCTAGTGATACATGTATTACATAAGGATGCAGTCGATGATATAGAGTACAGTATCAACGTATGCATATGAGATGAACAATGTAGGGTAAGTAACATTATATAAGGTAGCATTGTTTAAAGTGGCTAGCGATACATTTACATCATTTCCCATCAATTCCCATGATTAAAGTGGCTGGAGTAGAGTCAGTGTCATTGACAGTGTGTTGGCAGTAGCCACTCAATGTTAGTGGTGGCTGTTTAACAGTCTGATGGCCTTGAGATAGAAGCTGTTTTTCAGTCTCTCGGTCCCAGCTTTGATGCACCTGTACTGACCTCGCCTTCTGGATGGCAGCGGGGTGAACAGGCAGTGGCTCGGGTGGTTGATGTCCTTGATGATCTTTATGGCCTTCCTGTAGCATCGGGTGGTGTAGGTGTCCTGGAGGGCAGGTAGTTTGCCCCCGGTGATGCGTTGTGCAGACCTCACTACCCTCTGGAGAGCCTTACGGTTGAGGGCGGTGCAGTTGCCATACCAGGCGGTGATACAGCCCGCCAGGATGCTCTCGATTGTGCATCTGTAGAAGTTTGTGAGTGCTTTTGGTGACAAGCCGAATTTCTTCAGCCTCATGAGGTTGAAGAGGCGCTGCTGCGCCTTCCTCACGATGCTGTCTGTGTGAGTGGACCAATTCAGTTTGTCTGTGATGTGTATGCCGAGGAACTTAAAACTTGCTACCCTCTCCACTACTGTTCCATCGATGTGGATGGGGGGGTGTTCCCTCTGCTGTTTCCTGAAGTCCACAATCATCTCCTTAGTTTTGTTGACGTTGAGTGTGAGGTTATTTTCCTGACACCACACTCCGAGGGCCCTCACCTCCTCCCTGTAGGCCGTCTCGTCGTTGTTGGTAATCAAGCCTACCACTGTTGTGTCGTCCGCAAACTTGATGATTGAGTTGGAGGCGTGCATGGCCACGCAGTCGTGGGTGAACAGGGAGTACAGGAGAGGGCTCAGAACGCACCCTTGTGGGGCCCCAGTGTTGAGGATCAGCGGGGAGGAGATGTTGTTGCCTACCCTCACCACCTGGGGGCGGCCCGTCAGGAAGTCCAGTACCCAGTTGCACAGGGCGGGGTCGAGACCCAGGGTCTCGAGCTTGATGACGAGCTTGGAGGGTACTATGGTGTTGAATGCCGAGCTGTAGTCGATGAACAGCATTCTCACATAGGTATTCCTCTTGTCCAGATGGGTTAGGGCAGTGTGCAGTGTGGTTGAGATTGCATCGTCTGTGGACCTATTTGGGCGGTAAGCAAATTGGAGTGGGTCAAGGGTGTCAGGTAGGGGGTCAAACACCCCATGTAAATTCCATAACACCATGGTTGGAAACATATTATAGAGATAATCTCAGAGAGTATGATTTTATCAGTGAACACCTCTTAACTTCAATCTCATATGGTGCCCATTCCTGAGCGTTCTGCATCAGTGGTAACTTGTGTCTATCACTTAGAGAGCGGGCCAACAATCAATACCTTCAACTCGGAATGGAATGAGACAGGCTTTACTGGGGGGATCTGGGAGAGTGAGTGAGGTGCCGATGGTGGTAGTGGTTGCTGGGTTGCTATGGCAACAAGAATGTGGGAAACGACATACAGCTGTATATGGAGCTTTACATGGGGTGTTTGAGGATATTTGTGACTCCCCTATACTCTTAGAAGAAAAGGTTCCAAAAGGGTTCTTTGGCTGTCCCCATAGGAGAACCCTTTTTGGTTCCAGGAGAACTTTATTTGGTTCCAGGTAGAACTTTTGGGGATTCTTTGTAGAACCTTTTGGGGTTCTATGTAGAACCCTCTGCGGAAAGGGTTCTACATGGAACTCAAAAGGGTTCTACCTGGAAACAAAAAGGGTTCTTTAAAGGGTTCTCCTATTGGGACAGCTGAAGAAGCCTTTTAGGTTCTATATAGTAAGCATTAGTAAGCAAGGACCCTGTTTTATTTGGCGCATGTCACCAATAAAATTTGATTTGAGATAGCACCTTTTTTTCTACGAGTATACCTTATTGGTGGTAAAAAAAAAACAGGTTTATTTTTTTTCCAGAATTTGGCCAGTATGGTTTTCAATTACCCCTTCTCAGTTCCATAGGAGCTGAGGTCCAGGGTTGGAGAGGGAGACTGTGAAACTAAAACTAATCTCCCATACTGATTAATAATTGATGCTAGCCATGGGGATACTGAATAATAATTAATACTTTTTACAGACAGTTCCAGCATACCTTAAATCCTGCATTGATACTGGTGAGAAGATATAATTGTTTTTGAGGCTCATGGTAGCATGTGTCATGCAAGGACACGCACACCAAAACGTCCATTGAATACGGCACATATTTTATATAGCCAGTAGACCAACGGACACCAGCTTGATTAATGGGAGCTAATGGGCTCATCCATCCCGAACAAATCAAAGCCACATAATGAAAATGATGTGAATCTATATGAAGTCATATTTAGTAAATATCATGAGAGACATCTAGTTCATAGTAAATCAGCAGGGCCAGTTTAAGGGACAGACAGTATATAGCTGTGTACTCCCTAATTACACCATTATGTCATGTCCCAGTAGCTGAACTGTTTTGTTGATGTAGCTGTCTGTGTATCCTCCTCTACAGTATACTGGCCCATAGGGACACATAGCTTCCATTGAATTAATTATTACTGATATATCAACACACACACACACACACACACACACACACACACACACACAAATATATGGATGCACAAACAGATGTATATCCATAAACAAATAAACACATACACATGTACACAAACATGCACACACTCGCACACACTTGCAAACTCGCACACACAAACATACACACAATCGTACATCTAGCTCCACAGCCCATCCCCATGAGGCCATTTAGAATGCTCTCTGAGTCAGAAGCCATGAGCCCAGTGATGTGGAGCTGGGAATGTGTCAGACTAACTGAGAGGAGTGTAACTGCACCACTCAGACTACTAACCATCCGTAGGATTAGAATCTTACTTTCTGTAATTAACCACATACACACGCACACACACAAACACATACAATCTTCCTATTTCCGGTTAAGTTTGCACACACGCATGCATGCACACATACACACAAAAACACACACACCGTGGGTGGCAGGTAGCTTAGTGGTTAGAGCAATAGGCCGGTAACTGAAGGGTTTGTAGTTTGAATCCCCGAGCAGTGAAATATCTGCCCATCTGCCCCTTGAGCAAGGTGTTCAACACTAATTGCTCCAGGGTCGCCATCAATAATGACTGATCTCTGGCTGTGTCCCCATTCTCAGGGACATGCAATTTCCATTTCACACCACACACTTGTAAAGGTTACCTTTACTGACTTTATTGTCTCCATGGGGAAATATTGCTGCAGAGTCATGTACACATTTAAAGTTGTGTTTCATAATACTTTCATAATAGTTACATACCAACAAAAAGATACTAGCCTTCTGGCCTTACTAGGTTGATAGGAACATTAGCCCGAGCTATTTAGGAGGGATTTCACACCCGGTACAAATTGTTGTCTAGTTCTGTTTTTCCTGCTGAGGGGTGCTGATATCTGCACCCAGACGGGAGTAGTTCAAAGTCCGGGTACAGCGGGTGGCTTGAGTCTAAAATTATTTTATGAGCCTTGTAGTCTGACGTGATAAAAAATCTGAGCAACAGGTAACTCCTCCAAATGGATTCATCCTTCAAATCGATGCATCCCCCAAACCTTCCCACCACCTCATCTACAAAGAGCCAATGTGATACTTCAATAAGTGACGAGGCCTTTATGAGTGATGCATTCATTTGTTCAGTGAAACATACATAGGCAGAACACTTTTGTTCGCTGTCGCATTTTAGCCCTGAAGAAAATGACTAGGTTGACATCCTGAATCTTGTTCCAGTCTCATGCTCTCTAAATGGTTCTGCTTTTAGAGAACAGCAAATAATACCTCCATAGAACTAGAGACCATGAGCTTCTAGTGCTTTCTATCAAAACTAGCTGCTAATTAGCTACAAATGTGTCCAACATAATGGTCTGTTTTTGGCTAAATGTTTCTATCATGGACAATGATCTTAGCTAGGGTTGAAAAAACCCCAGTTACTTTCCCACAATTCACAGGTTTTCCAGAAATCCTGGTTAGAAGATTCCCAGCATCAGGAGGGAACAAGAAGGAACTCCAACAGTTATGGAATGCCGGGAATTTTGTGAAATGTATTACATTTTTGCAACCCTATTCATAGATGTTGGTCGTTGGCGGGAATCAGCTAACTATGTAATCTATACATCAAACTCTGGTGGCATTATCACCCAAATTAAAAGTAACATTGAAAAATAGTCAGCAATATATAGAGAAACACAGAATCCCAAACACCAAGCTTGATGTTCATAAATCTGAGTGTTGTGTGGTGTTATACACTTCGTGTCATTTGAACATGTTTGTTTGTTAATTGCAGTTATACACAATGAGGTGACCTGTCACGGATTTCCTCCTCTTCTTCCGAAGAGGAGAGGCGAGAAGGATCAGAGGACCAATATGCGGCGTGGTATGTGTTCATAGTGAATTTTAATAAAGAGAACACTGAACACTATACAAAAGAGTAACAAAAAACAATAAACCAAATACGACCGTGAAGCTACAAATGAGACCTGTGCTGACACAAGCCACTAACATAGACAATCACCCACAAACAAACAGTGCAACCCAGGCTACCTAAGTATGATTCTCAATCAGAGACAACTAATGACACCTGCCTCTAATTGAGAACCATACTAGGCCGAAACATAGAAATCCCCAAATCATAGAAAATCAAACATAGACTGCCCACCCAACTCACGCCCTGACCATACTAAATAATGACAAAACAAAGGAAATAAAAAGGTCAGAACGTGACATGACCGCTGTAGACATGAAACTGCCTGTAATTTGCATGTTTCATAATAGAGATACAATGCAATATATTTAATCATGTGGTTTTCATAGTAAAGTGTAGTGCAATAATGATCAGTAATGCTGGCTTGTTCCCAAGGGCCGAGGGAGGGAAAACCGAGAACATCAGCCACTGCAGAAACCCCTCCCACTGCCATTCACAAATTTCAGTTATTGTCCACAAATAAGCAAATTAATTTTCACAGCTTGAGGAAAACAACGAGACGCATGAGAAACAACAACCGGCAATTTTCCCACAAGGCCTTTCAGCATTCCAAGTAGAAGCAAACAATGTTCCAAATGATTCACTGCAGTTGATCTAAAATTCCTACGTGGGCCATATTGCATCAGAGATATCCATATTAAACCGAAAGCATAGACTAGAAACATGTCTTCTGACACTGATTTATGTTGTCATCTGGTATCACAGTCTGTATCCAGTGTCAATGATTACTTTTGTATTGACATGTCGCGGGTTCAGAGATCCACAGTTAAGACACTGAAGACTCCAGCCAGCAACTCCAGGCTCTCCTCAGGATTACAGGCTAACCACTCTACTGCAGCCTTAGGTACCCCCACAGTGAGACTAAGACCTGAGTCAATGTAAAGAGATACAGTAAACAATTGGCAAAACGAGTGAAGGGGAAGATGAGGTGTGAGCAGAATATCCTTTACTGTAATCTCCAGCAATGTTTCCTCACTCCATAAGAGAAGGTTTCTTGCTGTTTGTTATCTGCTGTTTGTAGAGATGCCGTCAACCGGGGGAGGGGAGTTCCCTGAGACAGAGGATTGTTGCTTAATGCTTTGAGGTAAGGTATAGCAAACACCTACTCATGTACACACACACACACACACACACCTACCCATCCCCCCACACACACTCCCCCAACACAGCTTTATCCTGTATCCTCCCATGAGGGCCAGGTTTCTGCAGGTCTAACAGGTGTGCACCAGTATCAGCAGGGTTCCCTAACCCCCATCAAGGCTGCTTCCCCTGGGGTAACACCTAGCCTAGCGGAGCACCAGGCCTCACCCCCTCAGCAGCTCTCATTCCGTCAATCACCCAGGTGGAGCCAGGAGACAGGCTGAGGGATGGGAGAGGGGTGTCTTCCTCACTCAGTTTGACAGCTGTGGGACTCCCAGAGTGGATTTGAGGTAAGCCAGTGGAACAGTATCAGTTTCTGCTCCTATTCAGGCTTTCTCATTAGCATACTCCCAAGCCAATACTGACAACCACGCACACACACCACATGGGCTAGCAAGTATAAAGAGAGTACATAGTCATTATGGGTATGAAGACACTAAATGTTTTGGGACAACTCCATATGAGTGCTGAATAACTCATGTCTGTATAACTCACATGACCCTCAATCTGCTGGAACATGTGTGCTTGTTGTCCATAGAGACAGGACAGCATCAAGGTTGGTTATTTTGATCTCTATGCAGATGCATTAGTTTTAGTATTTACACACTGCAGACGTGACCAAACTCATGAATACAGACACATTAACAATGTGAATGTGAACACGAGCAAAGTGACTTTAGCTATCATGAACATGATTTCCCTCCATTCAGCCCCATGTGTTTCCTTTTCATGTGCACATTACACGTCTGCATTCACCGCTGTAATAGGGATGGACACTTTCAAAAGGTTTGGGCCAGAGCCGAGGAAAGGAAAGTAAAATCATCCCCAGGGATAGGTTTCCATTGTCCTGTCTGCTGTTATGATATAGAGTTGAGTCCAGTACAGTACAGTTATGTAATAGAGTTGAGTACAGTACAGTTATGATATAGAGTTGAGTCCAGTACAGTACAGTTATGATATAGAGTTGAGTACAGTACAGTTATGATATAGAGTTGAGTCCAGTACAGTACAGTTATGATATAGAGATGAGTCCAGTACAGTTATGATATAGAGATGAGTCCAGTACAGTTATGATATAGAGATGAGTCCAGTACATTACAGTTATGATATAGAGATGAGTCCAGTACAGTACAGTTATGATATAGATTTGAGTCCAGTACAGTACAGTTATGATATAGAGATGAGTCCAGTACGGTACAGTTATGATATAGAGTTGAGTCCAGTACAGTACAGTTATGATATAGATTTGAGTCCAGTACAGTACAGTTATGATATAGATTTGAGTCCAGTACATTACAGTTCAGTAGCGGATGTAATAATAGTGACCTGGACTTCCTGCTATGTCCCCTGGCTTGTTCACTCAATTATTTAAGAGAGCTCTCTATCTGTGTTTTGTCAAAGGGTCAGAGGACACACAGCAGCCTGAAATCAGCCTGTTAATAGTGCCAGTCTCCTATTTCACATTAGTCAGACAGATGGAAGAGTGGACACATGCATGCCCATATGCAGGTAGGCAATCAGACTGACAGGATGCACACACTCACTGAAACCATTATACACGGGTAACATTTGTTTGACTAATGGATGTTTATTTTTTCTCTTATCACCAAGGGGATGATATATGCCATAGAATTTAGTCTTTGATTCCACCTTGCAACACTATTTAGCTCCATTCATCACAGACCCATTGATACCGTGTGGAGGTATCTTCCACCCAAGTGCAGTAGGAATGGAGAGTCATCTAAATGGTGTGTATCTCTATCAGGTAATGGCATTGAAAGGAGAGATCTAAGGGAGATAGTGTGTAATATCAAATGCTATCTAATTATCTCTGCTTGTTACACAGAAAATAAAAGACTCTGGGTCTATTTTTAGCGTAATTCAGGCCCTTTCCTCCACGCTGCGCCCTGAAGACACTACTACCATGTGTGAAGAATGCTTCCGTTCAATTAGCATTGGGCTTTTCAGGGTTGACGGCTTCTTTTTTATTTGCGTCTTTGGTGCTTCCACGTTCCCGTGTTCCCATCCCCTCCCTCTAGCAACCCCATTCTCCTGAAAATCTGATAACGAGGGTTTCATTTGAATTTTTTAAGGGGCCTAGTTTTTAGCAGAGAGCCGAGGAAATGGGGAAGCATTGTGTTGCTCGCTCTAACACAAAACTACAGCATGAGAATGGTGGGGGAGGGATTCTGTGTGTGTAACTGTGGCTGTAACACTGGGGCATATACACACACTTTCTTAGTGTTGACTGTAGGTAGTGTGGGTCCAGCAAACCCCAGTCTGTTATGAGGGTATTGTGTCTGGTAAATGGCCAGGAGAGGAGCTGGCCTGGGGGACTCATAGATTAAGCCTTACAATACAGTGGTGGTCATCTCAGAATGGAAATGAGGCCGTTTTCACTCAAGGGACGCGCTCTGTTCACAGCCATCTGAAGCCTGGGTTAGTTTGAGTCTCTTCTCTGTTTTCTCAGCTCTTGTATAGGGTAGTGAAATGCCTGTTGGATATTTCAAGATGATAGTGTGTGTATAAGCATGGTACGATGCAATTAATATACACATTTCACAATAGATATCTTCATCGTTTTGCTATACTTTATTAATAAACTTGTTACACATCCATAGTGTATTGAGAGGTATGTATACTTGGTGTAGAAGTGTAAGCCTGATATACAATGGAGTAAACACATAAGCTACTGTGAATGGTGAAGGTTGTGAGATGAGTGTACCGATCTGACACATCTCAGGAAGATGGGATAACGAGTGGGCTACAGGAAAGCTCAGGCCATCCACACGATTACCGAAAGATTACAGGATGCTCAGAGTGCTTTACTGTAGAACACAAGGGAGCCATTTTACATCTCTCAGTCTCCTGCTCGCTAAAAAGCCTAGCGCTGGAGATGTGAGTGAAATGCAAACAGGTTAGATGAGACGTGAGGTGAGATGCTAGATAATGTTTTATAGAGAAATAGTCATCAGTTTCCACCAATGGGGGAGGGACTCATACATGGAGGAATGACTCATACATGGAGGAATGACTCATACATGGAGGAATGTGATGGAGTGGTGTTTGGTTTGCTGGAAGTAATAGAGGTTTCATTCAAGATATGAACTCTGAAGCGAAAAGGTTAGTTAAAGCTTTCAGGGATGCAGGTCTCTGTCATGCATATTAACTACAAACAATACAGCACAGTTATCACAAGCCAAATCAGTAACAAACAAACAGCTCTTGGTGAAGTCTCAAAGAGACAGCACTGTCTTTCTTTAGGGCTGAGATACAGAGAGAGGTATCTGCCTACTCATTTTCTTCAGATGTAAATGAAATTCACGATTGTCTGACACATGAGTTCGGAATGCCTCAGAGAAGTGTTTGATGTCGTGTTTTACACAAGGGGATTCGGGCAAACACAGAGAGAGGAGGAAGTAGAGCCTGCTGTGCAATGCTCTCTCCTCTGGAGCAGATAGTAAAGTGTTCCTCGTCGCAGCTTCGCTACTCCTTCTCTCGGTCTCTCCAGGGAATACGTTGATGAAAATAAATATGTTTACGGCTAAAGCTCTTTGGTTGCGTGTGTGTATTCCCTGGGGTTCCCGCTTTAGTGTGCTGGCCTTCTGGAGGGAGAGAGCAGACGAGGCAGGTGGCGCCAACACACGCTTGTCAAAACACCCTCAGTGCGACTTCTTAGTCCTAAGCCACAACGCATGTTTCATAAATCCATAAGCACTCATATGTACATACACGTAAAGACAAACAAACACGCCATTTGAAATGTATTGGCATATAAAAGGGGCATTAGCACCTCGGAAGCTGGCATGTCCTGAAGCCTACTGTGTCTTTATCCTTTATCACTGTAACTGATAACAGATGTTTGCACGCTGGCCCTATACATGTGGCATAGAGTGAAGGCTCTGAGACCAGCAGGAATCAATGGTAGACTATATTTGTATGATTTTCCATTCTGTGCTTGGGAGATAAACAGGTGCGATGTCGGCCAGATACTCTGAATGGCGATTGGGAGCAAATCACTCAAATGAACTGCAATTACGGCACTGGCACTGCCAGGTGAAGGTCTCATCTCCCTAGTTAATCAGGCAAGAGGGTTGTGGCGAAATGACCATAACGCCTCTAGCCAGTGGGCTCTAAGCATGGACGTGGTCATGACCAGCTGTGGTCAATGGTTAATGACTGCCTGCTGCCAGATCAGTGGTCCCAGGCTAAGCAGAACAGGTTACCTGTGGACGTCTTCTTCACATATAATTCTTGTGATAGAGAACCTGGTGGTTGTGTAACACCAGCCTTTGTTTTAAGACATGGAGTTAAGAGGCTTGGGCATCACTTGTGAGGTTCTGCTTCCAATCAACAGTAATGAATCATCTGAGTTATGAGATACAGAACCATCTCCCTCTTCTCACTCATCCCCCTCTCCCTCTATCCTCCCTGGATATTGCAGATTGGCAGAGGGTCTATGGGAGGCTTCTAATCATCCTCTCTTTTTAGACTGAAAGAGAAGAGGAAAGCTCAGTCAAGCTCTGACAGCGACACATTTTCATGGCATCCAGAGATGCTTCTCTTAGTCTGCCATCCAAAACATTTACATTTCTCCATTTGACATTGCAGAATCCCCTCACTCTGTCCTACCTTCTGACAGTGATGGCTTAATTGTGTACTACACAGAACAGTACAGCCATTTTGGATAAACTTTGTATTTGAAGGGATTTTTTAAATGTATAATTATCCTCTTTCTGCCATTTGCATTTATTTTGGGCACTCATGTTTATTTGATGCGGTGATGTATCAGAGTATTTAAGATTGAACACTTAAAACCATACAGACCAACTGCAGTAGAAAAGAGCCAGAGGCACGATTCAGCCTAGCTTCCTAGCATAACACACCTTGAAACGCGTATAGTGCTCAATAGTGCTTAAACCCTATACACCACAGGCCCACAGGATACGAGAGAAGGAAATAGAAAAGGAGACAGATCCATAAAACAAGAGAAAAAGAAAGAGATCCATAAAACAATATCAACCACTCATTACAGAACATCGCCATCACAGCAGAATCAATCAGATTCTGTTTAGAAATGGGCCTGGGGAGCCCGTCTATTGGATTAATGTTACAATAATCAAAACAGGGTCAAAACACTACAGAAAGAGTCATATATCCTGGTTGTATTGTGGCACTGATTAGTTTTGAATTGATCATGCCATATGCTTTGTTTTAATAAACAAACACCAATTGAACTGCACAATCTGTACATGTATATAATTGATACAGTAGGCTGAGCTTTTTATAATGTCTTCTTGGTTTCCCCTCATATGATTACAGCTTAGATCATCACTTTCTATATTGGCTGGAGCCATACGCTTCCAGTGCCCAGAGTTCTCATACAGTATGAGACTACAGTATGAATGTGGGTTTGAGGGTTATTCAGAAAAATACATTCCAGAGACTTTATCCTGTATTACTCCATTTCTTATACCTTCCCCATAGCTGGGGTGGGCTGGAGGGTTAAGGGTTGGGGTGAAGCGGTGATGAGGATGCAGGCTGATGAGGGGCTCTGGGGATGGGGATGCAGGTGTGTGTGTGTGTGTGGGTGTCTGTGATGTGTGTGTGTGTGTGTGTGTGTGTGTGTGTGTGTGTAAGGCTCTGCCGGTGCATTCCACCAGCCTTTTATCACTGTGATGCTCTGCCCCATTGAGCTGCTTCTCAGCTACAGACTGTAACACACTGCCATTACTGGAGCAGGAGAGAGGGTTGGAGAGTGAGAGAGAGAAATAGAGATATGGATACAGATGGGATTATGGGTAGGAAATAATTGAGGAGGAAAATGAGACAATATGGATGATTGAGCCATAGAATAACTGGAGGGATGAAGGGAGAAGGTGCATAGGGATAGATTGAATAAAGAGGCAGGGTAGAGGAGGCAGGGTAGATATCGAGAGGAGCAAGAGTAAAGGAGGCAGGGTAGAGGAGTCAGGGTAGATATAGAGAGGAGGCAGAGTAGAGGAGGCAGGGTAGAGGAGCCAGGGTAGATATAGAGAGGGGGCAGGGTAGATACAGAGAGGAGGCAGAGTAGAGGGAGCAGGGAAGAGGAGGCAGGGTAGATATAGAGAGGAGGCAGGGTAGATATAGAGAGGAGGAAGGAGGCAGGGTAGAGGAGGCAGGGTAGAGGAGGCAGGATAGATATAGAGAGGGAGGAGGGAGGCAGGGTAGAGGAGGCAGGGTAGATATAGAGGAGGAGAGGAGGCAGGGTAGAGGAGGAAGGAAGGGGAGATATAGAGGGAGATAGATAGAGAGGAGGGGGAGAGGGGCAGGGTAGAGGCAGGGTAGGAAGGGTAGATATAGATATAGAGGGAGGCAGGGGAGAGGAGGCAGGGTAGATATAGAGGGTAGAGGAAGCAGGGTAGATATAGAGAGGAAGAGGAGGAGGAGTAGATGTAGAGAGGAGGCAGGGGAGAGGAGGGTAGAGGAGGTAGGGTATATATAGAGAGGAGGCAGGGGAAAGGAGGCAGGGTAGATAGAGAGGAAGCAGGGTAGAGGAGGCAGGGGAGAGGAGGCAGGGAGGAGGGAGATATGGGAGTAAGGGATCATGTGAAGAATATGCTGTAGAGGAAAAGAGGAGGAGGAGGAAGAGAGGGTAATGGAAGATGGAAGGGAGAAGAGCTGGATGAGAGGAGGGAAAACAGAAAGTAAAGTGGGAAGAGGAGTGAGAATGGGAGGGTAATTCCCCACTTGAGCTACCTCATTTCCCTAAACCCAACCATCATATTGTCTAAACAATAAGGGAGGTTAAGTAGCTTACTGTAACAGACATGCACATACACCTATTTTCAGTGAAAGAGAGAGAGACAGAGACACTATAGAAGAAGAGACAGACAGAGATTCACAGAGGCACAAATGTCTCTTAGTTGCCATGGACACCAAGAAAGCTGACTTGAGGCTGTGCATAAAGAATTTCTCACAATTCACACACACTAACAAACACATACACACAGTACCATTGCCACCACCCACTTTTCTCTTCAGCTTTCTCCCTTCCAACTGGGATGGTGGAGTTTAGACACAGAAAAATGCCTGTATGAGAAAGAGAAAATGGTATACAAATGGTGTGCTTCTAACAGAATGACTGTGGTAATCAGTGCACAGTTTTCTGATGTTGTTGTGTGATAAGTATGCATTGTAGGATAAAACTGTTCTTTATTGAATGCAGGTGTGAAAGCACAGCACGCAATTGGAGAAGCGGAGGAGGATGAAAGCGGGAACGCAACTTACTGGTTACAGTTCACTGTGAGTCGTGCATGTCTTTGATGGCATGAACACTGCTGGAATCTGTGCTCTTATTTGAGAGCAGGCAGAAAGCACATGAAGGCTCACTCATCTCTCCTCTACTCCCTCGAATTCTTATATATTCTGTGTGTGCATGTGTGTGTGTGTGTGATTGTGTGTGTGTTTGTGTGTGCGTACATGCGTAAATAGTCATTCTAATGCCACCATATTTGCAATGCTTATACCTTCACGTATATCCTACTCGACAAACGGGGGCCAAAATAATCATAATTGAAAGATGATCATACTACAGTTGCGTGGATGCACTGAGATGGAAGGCTCTGATCATGTGTCTCACTGATTGAACTTCATTATGTCACGATCGCAGATTTTAGAGAAACAACTAATGTCGGTAAATATAAGTGTCTTATATCAGCTGAAAGCTTAAATTCCTATTTATATAACTGCACTGTCCACTTACAGTAGCTATTACTGCAAAAAAATGACATGCTATTGTTTGAGGAGCGCTCCTAACAACAAAGCACTTATTTCAATGTGATAGGTTTGATCAATTCACCTCTGAAGGTGAAATGTGTACTTACATTCTGAAATCTTGTTCTGATTTATCATCCAAAGGTCCCAGAGATAACATGAAGTGTCGTTTTGTTAGATAAAATCATTTTTCATATCCTAAAAAGGTCCATATAGCACATGGAGAGAGTCTCCTCAATGAATGGGGAAAATGACTATTTAACCCAGGACACACCCGGGCCCAGGTGTGTCCCATTTCGCTGACGACCCTCCCAGCTCTGCCCACCGACACCAGAGCAAAGAGAAAGAATACGGCAGACAGAGTGGGAGGGTCGTCACATAACAAAGTACTGAGTAAAGTGTCTGAATACTTCCGTACATTTTTGATAAAACATGTATAAGCCTGTTTTTTCTGTGCAATTATTGGGTATTATATGTAGATTGATGAGGGGAAAAAACGACGTAATACATTTTAAAATAAGTCTATAACGTTACAAAATGTGGAAAAAGTCAAAGGGTCTTTCCAAATCAGAGAGTACTTTCCGAATGCACTGTATATGACAATGTTCCATTGAAATGTTGGGGTGACAGGTAGCCTAGTGGTTAGAGTGCTGGACTAGTAACCAAAAGGTTGCAAGATCAAATCCCTGAACTGACAAGGTCGTTCTGTCATTCTGCCCCTGATCAAGGCAGTTAACCCACTGTTTCTAGGCTACCATTGAAAATAAGAATTTATTTTTAACTGACTTGCCCAGATAAATAGAGGTAAAAGAAATATATATTAAAATAGACTTGGATCATGGGAATAACCAAACCCTGGTTTCTCTTCAAATGAATTATACGAAACAAAGAAGTCTATGATTTCACTGAATGACGAATACATACATTTTTTTGCCCTTTGGTGCAATTTTCACTCTGCGTACAAAATTCAAAACAGATCATCAAAAAGGCAGTTGTTTCAAAACTCTGAGCACAATTTCAATTGCCAAAGTACAATACATAAAAGCACAGTTACTTTTTGACCTAGAAATACATGTTTGACATCCCAATACATGTTAATAGAAACTAAATGCTTTTCACAATGCAGGGATCACATTACTTTTGATATGATTATATTCTCTTTTGTTAAAATACATTTTACTATTACTTAAACCGACTGCTTTTAATTGCTGATCACTTAAACGTTTGGTAAACCTGTAGATTTTTACAGGTAAACTGGTTTGTCTAATACAGATTTTAAAAACTACATAATGAAAATGTCTATTAAGTAGGGGGGTTATACTGATTTACTAAAATTGCATTGGCCATGTCGTCCTAAAACCTATACTATTGACTCATCTGTCCATAGAACATTTTTCCAAGTGTCTTGATGATCATCCAGGTGCTTCCAGGTGCTTTTTTGTTGCAAACTTGAGTTAACTTTTTGGAAGAGATGGGAACCATTATCTCTGGTGAAAACCAAACACTGCATTACACAGTAAGAACTTCATACCAACGGTCAAGTATGTGTGGTGGTTTGGAGATGCTTTTCTGCCTCAGGACCTTCACGACTTAGGAATTATGCTCTGTATCAGTGAATTCTACAGGAGAATGTCGGGACATCCGTCTGTGAGCTGAAGCGCAATCAAGACAACATGAAAATTGTTAAAAAGCAACAAATTGGAAGTTTTGGAATGGCCTTGCTCCCCTCTCCCTTCTACTCTACCCTCTTCTCTCCCCTCCACGGTGTTGTGGGAGACTGATCAACAACCACAGGAAGCATTTGGTTGCAGTCATTGCAGCTATAAGTCGCACACACTTTAAAAAAAAACTTTTTTTAAAATTTCACCTTTATTTAACCAGGTCGGCCAGTTGAGAACAAATTCTCATTTGCAATTGCGACCTGGCCAAGATAAAGCAAAGCAGTGCGACACAAACAACAACACAGAGTTACACATGGAATAAACAAACGTACAGTCAATAACACAATATGAAAAAACCAAACAGATATTGAGTGTAAGGGGGCAATTCCTTTTTCACACAGGGGAATTAGATGTTGCATAACTTTGTTCATTAAATAAGTAAAATATGTATCCATTTTTTGTTGTTATTTGTAAACTCAGGTTCCCTTTATTTAATATTAGGTTTTGGTTGAAGCTCTGATAACATTCAGTATAAACAAATATGCAAAAATAGAGAAAACTAGAATGGGGGAAAATACTTTTTCACAGCGATCTATTGCCATTTACGCAGCAGACATTTTAGACCTTTTGGTATGTGTCCCCAGTGGGAATCTAACCCACAACTCTGCTGGTGCTAATGCCATGCTCTCGTCAACTGAGCCACGCACAAGACCACGACAATACATGTTTACAATGGAACATGTATGATTGCCATCCCCATGAGAGTAACAGCCTCATTCAGGCCATGGATGAGATAGGCAATGACTTAAATCCAGACCTACAGTATTTAGGCTTGGATTCACCATGCCAAAAGGTTTTTCCCCAGGTGCATGAACAATGAGGATATTTACTGTGATTTCAATGACAACCTATGTCCAAATGCTCAATACAGGCTTGATACAAACTAATGCCTTAAAACACTAGGTTTCTTTCATTTGTTTCATTTGATTACATTGTAAAGAGGTCTTCAATGGTCACACCATTGACACACATGGGATAGAAATGTACATTTTATGTTTAGTCAATTTGAATGAGTAGTGGAAGAATTTGTACTGTAATATAGCATATAACATCCAAAGGGCAATTTATCTTAAAAGTTTTGCTTTTGGATGAACTGGTTGTTAAAATAATGACATTATATCATTATGTTGTGTTTTGGTGATTAAACCAATGTACTCATTATATTTCACATTAAACATATATTTTGGATCAATGGTTGTTAAGTGAATATAGTACCAAAGCGACAAAATAATGTTAACGTGTCCAGTGGTGCTAAGCTTTATTTAATGTGTTGCTCTTTATGAGGTAACCATGCCCTCCGGGATGGAAAGGGTTTGCTCTCATCCATTATGGAGTCTGATTCTACTCCTGTATAAGGCTCTATGGGGCTGGTAGCTTTAGCTCCATTGTGCTGCTTAAATATCTATTTGTTGCACAGGCTGTTTTCATTCATCTTTACAAAACTGTCTGGACAGGAATGTATTACATACACCTCTAGTCCCCTATAGTTCCATCTTTAGATCTATAGATCAAACACATATTCTGTACATGCATGCATGCACACACACACACACACACACACACACATGGTTAATACAGTACCTGTCAGTCACTGAAATGGACTGAGAAATTATTACATTGACTGCACAATAAAATAGGTGCTTACTGATCAATTGTGCAAATCTACAATATAATTAGTTATCAACCAGCCTCACCATGCAGCCCTTAATGGCATTGACATACTGTATATCCCAAGATAAATAGGTAGAACAACAGTCCTACCTGGCCACTATTATGTTGCACTCTCTCTAACATGTCCAAAGTTATAAACAGAACAGCATAGAATATAACTGAGAAAAACAATAAAAATGCAGTAGCAGAAAACATGCACAGTCAACACCCCTAATTAGTTCGTTCTCAGGGCCAGTTCTATGGAAAGCCAGTTGGGCGTCAGTCTTGACGTGCATTTGGATGCCAGCCCAGGGGTCTCGGCGCAAAGAGAGCACTGGGGGTTTAGTGTTGACAGCGCCGTTACTAAGCGGAGCGCTTTGAACTGTGGAGAGTCGGGATCGCGCTCGCTCATTGCGTTGATGGTGAGTTGAGAGACCGGCTGCGCGGCGCCGGTCATTCACGCATCGAGAGAGCGCATGCACTTTTTCAACACCAATTGAGTGTGGACAGCGCACGGCGCCTCATAGCCTGTGAGTGGTCGGACATTCAACCTGTGGCTAAATTGTACGATAGAATACTTTTGATGGGGAAAACCCCACAATTGCATACTACACACTCGAAAAGGGATGCCCGACGTTTGGAAAGAAATAAAGGAATATTATGTTTTTTTGACCTAGTACTTACCTGTTCCTCCTCCGCTACCCTGGTTGGTTTTTCAGACAGCCAGAGTGGTGCTGAGCTGCTGAGTGTTGGTGACTCCGCTTCGGGTGGAGTGGTGCGCTGCTACTGGGGCTTCAGTTGACTCTCTGCCGGGAGGATTAGTGTGATTCTGCGGGGGCTAGTCGACTCTCTGGTGGGCGGGGTGGTGTGGTGGTGCCATAGGAGCCCCTCCATTCAGAAGGATGCTGGTGGGAAATGCCTGGCGACAGAGAGGACGAGATTTGTCAAAAAGCACTAGAACTACTGTCTGATCTGTGCTCTAAAGGGGAAGTACAGAATGAGAACTGTCTGGATTTCATTTACCATTTCCGGGACCTCGCCAGACCACGCTACACGGACTCAGGTATTAATGCACCGGTCAATCGTATCCAATTAATCGGCCCTGAAAGCAGTGTGTGTATGCAATGCGTGTGCGCTTTTCAGTTTGAATTATACAAAGATGTAACTTTTTTTTTCATGTGCTCTGAAATCTACATAACACTTTGATCTGAATATATTTTTCACACATTACGCTTGGAGAGATAGGGTTCCATTTCTGCACAGAACTTGTTGCATGGAGATTAGGAGTGGGGGAATTATTTTATGCAGGATTTTGCAGGAACATTTGTTTGATAAAAAACAAAAGTCAGTTGGCTATTTTCAACCTGGCCAATAAATGTAGTGTGGGATATGTGCGCGCCATGCATCTTGTTATATGTGCCTTTATTTCTGGTGCACCTGAGGTGGATGGGGGATTGGGTGTGGAGGGTAGTGACTGGCGCGAGTTTGCGGAGTCCTTGGTCGCATTCATTGAAGTTTGAGCTCGCGTGATTCCCAATGCTATCTCATTTTTTGCATTTGCACATGCGATACAATACTCGGCCACACAAGATCTCAGCGGATTCGTTTTGTAATCCCAGACACATTCATCAAGGGTGAGCGGTGAGTGCATGCGTATGTGTGCTAGCCTCAGCAAGAGAGGGAGTCAGCGCTTATAGTGGAGGGAGAATTTTGGGGAACCTAGCACGCCGAGCAAGCACGTCTGGAGACGAGGGAGAAGTACATTCTTAGTAATACAGTATCACACTAACCCACGCGAACTGTTTGTGTGTGAGTGTGTGTGTGTTCCACTCTACACACTGATCCATGACTGCCTGTTGCAGACCCTGGTGATTACTAGAAGGTTCTCTGGAGGTTTCTGGAAGGCATAACATGTGACATTGTGACCCCAATGGCCTCAGCTTTTAACCCAACCTTCTGCATTTCTCACATGCCCCTGATTGATGAATGGTTCAAGATGTGGTCCGTAACCCCATCCCCATCCTTTCAGTCAAAACATCTTGTCACTCTCCCATCCCCTTGCTCCCCTCTCTCCTCCCCTTCCCCCTATACCCCCTCTACCTTCTACTCTCTGTGCATCAGTCCCTGCTTCTCTCCCCTATGCACCATTTTTTCCCTCTCCAGCACTATTCTCTGTGCACTCTCTTCTCTCTCCATTCTCCCTCTCCCCTCTACATTGACAGCCAGGTGGTCTATGGTGGGGTTATTGAACTGCGATCAGAGGCATGTTCCCATGAGTCCACAGTCCCTGGTTTTATTTACATATCCAGCTGAGCCATGTCATCCTGTCCTGGATGACTGGCACCTCAATAAAACCAGAGAGAAATAAGGATGAAAGAGAGAGGAGAAAAAGATATAGGAAGATTGACAAGTCTTTTGCATTTGTCTCTGGCATTCAAAGATAATATGTGACCCAAACGAAGAGGAGTGTGTGTGTGTGTGTGTGTGTGTGTGTGTGTGTGTGTGTGTGGGTTAAAAACCAACCATGGCTAACACATTTGCAGTGTTTGTACAGGCCAAGTGACTCCTTCACACCAGATCAGGTCAAAATGAATGTCTGCACCTTACTCAATGTTAATGCCACTGTTGAAGCTTACTATTTTAAATCATCTGGAGAATGAAAAAAAATATAAAACTTACATTAGATCTCTCACCTTTACCAAAATAACTTCACAGACATCTGCCAGCTGTCTATACATTAATGTAGTGCTGAGCATGTTGCTAAGCACTCAGACCCATTATGCACAATGGTGTGATTCTGGGCTATATGTATAACATATGCCATGTTGAGTCTTCAGTAATAGCAACCCCGGGGGAAATTAAGCTATTCTATCTTAAGCCAGATCATGGCCATACAGAGAGTGGCTGGGGAAAGAGAGTTCCCCTGCTGCGCTCACCTTGTAGACTTGATAGACTGAGAGCAGGACTTCCAGCTACTCAACACTGTTTAAGTGTCGTTGCCACAGTATTATCAAACTCTACTTATAGATAATGTATGTGATATATGCCTGTGAGGTTTTTGGTTGGCAGCAGCTCACTCACATTCACATACAGTAGCTAATCTACACTGAGTGTACAAAACGTTAAGAACACCTTCCTAATATTGAGTTACAAAAATATGTTGTCTTGCCCATTCACTCTCTGAATGGCACACATACACCATCCCTGTCTCAATTGTCTCAAGGCTTAAAAATATTCCCCTTCAGCTACACTGATTGAAGTGGATTTAACAAGTGACATCAATAAGGATCGTAGTTTTCACCTGGTCAGTCAAACTATGTCTTGGAAAGAGCAGGTGTTCCTAATGTTTTGTAAACTCAGTGTATATTCACTGCTATTGCTGCTTATGACTTATTGAGGAGAGGTGTAGGTAATGTAGATGATTACATATCAGTTTGTTATAGGGGCACACTAATTAGTGCTTCCTAACTAATCTCTCACTAATTCAACATCAAACAATCTGTAAGGCACCTTAGAGCATCACAAAGGAATACTACTGTAGGTCCAAGGTAATGCTTAAAAATTGGCAGTACCCCCCCCTCTTTCTGTTGGATGTTTTTGTTAGCTATCGGGGTCATTTGAGTCTTTTCAGATATACTATGAATCTCTACCTCAGGCATCCTGCCAAGTAAACCACCACTAGGCCTCTGGATCAATGTGCTCTCAGGCTATCACCCTCATCTCTGCGCTCAATAGCCACTGTCCAATCAGATGCCACAGTGTGATCTAAACACAACTCACCCCTGGTGTACCATGTCTTTGGTTGGTTATGCCACACAGGTGACAGGAGTGTCTTTCCACATTTTGTCTTTAGACAGTTGTGCATAATTTTTTACTGTTACTGATGATTGCCAAACAGCTGTCTTCACTATCTTCACCCCTGTGGAGGTACAGTATGTAAAAGGCTATGATATGATTTCATTAAGATGTGGTCACTGAGATCCAGAGAAACATGGTATCTCACAAACCCAAACCTTGTTTTAGACAAGATAACATCCTGAGTGTTCTCAAATCAATACAGTAGATGATATCGAGTACAGTATATACATATGAGATAAGTATGTAAACCAAGTGGCATAGTTAAAGTGGCTAGTGATACATGTATTACATAAGGATGCAGTCGATGATATAGAGTACAGTATCAACGTATGCATATGAGATGAACAATGTAGGGTAAGTAACATTATATAAGGTAGCATTGTTTAAAGTGGCTAGTGATATATTTACATAATTTCCCATCAATTCCCATGATTAAAGTGGCTGGAGTAGAGTCAGTGTCATTGACAGTGTGTTGGCAGTAGCCACTCAATGTTAGTGGTGGCTGTTTAACAGTCTGATGGCCTTGAGATAGAAGCTGTTTTTCAGTCTCTCGGTCCCAGCTTTGATGCACCTGTACTGACCTCGCCTTCTGGATGACAGCGGGGTGAACAGGCAGTGGCTCGGGTGGTTGATGTCCTTGATGATCTTTATGGCCTTCCTGTAGCATCGGGTGGTGTAGGTGTCCTGGAGGGCAGGTAGTTTGCCCCCGGTGATGCGTTGTGCAGACCTCACTACCCTCTGGAGAGCCTTACGGTTGAGGGCGGTGCAGTTGCCATACCAGGCGGTGATACAGCCCGCCAGGATGCTCTCGATTGTGCATCTGTAGAAGTTTGTGAGTGCTTTTGGTGACAAGCCGAATTTCTTCAGCCTCCTGAGGTTGAAGAGGCGCTGCTGCGCCTTCCTCACGATGCTGTCTGTGTGAGTGGACCAATTCAGTTTGTCTGTGATGTGTATGCCGAGGAACTTAAAACTTGCTACCCTCTCCACTACTGTTCCATCGATGTGGATGGGGGGTGTTCCCTCTGCTGTTTCCTGAAGTCCACAATCATCTCCTTAGTTTTGTTGACGTTGAGTGTGAGGTTATTTTCCTGACACCACACTCCGAGGGCCCTCACCTCCTCCCTGTAGGCCGTCTCGTCGTTGTTGGTAATCAAGCCTACCACTGTTGTGTCGTCCGCAAACTTGATGATTGAGTTGGAGGCGTGCATGGCCACGCAGTCGTGGGTGAACAGGGAGTACAGGAGGGGGCTCAGAACGCACCCTTGTGGGGCCCCAGTGTTGAGGATCAGCGGGGAGGAGATGTTGTTGCCTACCCTCACCACCTGGGGGCGGCCCGTCAGGAAGTCCAGTACCCAGTTGCACAGGGCGGGTCGAGACCCAGGGTCTCGAGCTTGATGACGAGCTTGGAGGGTACTATGGTGTTGAATGCCGAGCTGTAGTCGATGAACAGCATTCTCACATAGGTATTCCTCTTGTCCAGATGGGTTAGGGCAGTGTGCAGTGTGGTTGAGATTGCATCGTCTGTGGACCTATTTGGGCGGTAAGCAAATTGGAGTGGGTCAAGGGTGTCAGGTAGGGTGGAGGTGATATGGTCCTTGACTAGTCTCTCAAAGCACTTCATGATGACGGATGTGAGTGCTACGGGCGGTAGTCGTTTAGCTCAGTTACCTTAGCATTCTTGGGAACAGGAACAATGGTGGCCCTCTTGAAGCATGTGGGAACAGCAGACTGGTATAGGGATTGGTTGAATATGTCCGTAAACACACCGGCCAGCTGGTCTGCGCATGCTCTGAGGGCGCGGCTGGGGATGCCGTCTGGGCCTGCAGCCTTGCGAGGGTTAACACGTTTAAATGTCTTACTCACTTCGGCTGCAGTGAAGGAGAGACCGCATGATTCCGTTGCAGGCCGTGTCAGTGGCACTGTATTGTCCTCAAAGCGGGCAAAAAGTTATTTAGTCTGCCTGGGAGCAAGACATCCTGGTCCGAGACTGGGCTGGGTTTCTTCCTGTAGTCCGTGATTGACTGTAGACCCTGCCACATACCTCTTGTGTCTGAGCCGTTGAATTGAGATTCTACTTTGTCTCTGTACTGGCGCTTAGCTTGTTTGATAGCCTTGCGGAGGGAATAGCTGCACTGTTTGTATTCAGTCATGTTACCAGACACCTTGCCCTGATTAAAAGCAGTGGTTCGTGCCTTCAGTTTCACACGAATGCTGCCATCAATCCACGGTTTCTGGTTAGGGAATGTTTTAATCGTTGCTATGGGAACGACATCTTCAACGCACGTTCTAATGAACTCGCACACCGTATCAGCGTATTCGTCAATGTTGTTGTCTGACGCAATACGAAACATCTCCCAGTCCACGTGATGGAAGCAGTCTTGGAGTGTGGAGTCAGCTTGGTCGGACCAGCGTTGGACAGACCTCAGCGTGGGAGCTTCTTGTTTTAGTTTCTGTCTGTAGGCAGGGATCAACAAAATGGAGTCGTGGTCAGCTTTTCCGAAAGGGGGCGGGGCAGGGCCTTATATGCGTCGCGGAAGTTAGAGTAACAATGATCCAGGGTCTTTCCACCCCTGGTTGCGCAATCAATATGCTGATAAAATTTAGGGAGTCTTGTTTTCAGATTAGCCTTGTTAAAATCCCCAGCTACAATGAATGCAGCCTCCGGATAAATCGTTTCCAGTTTGCAGAGAGTTAAATAAAGTTCGTTCAGAGCCATCGATGTGTCTGCTTGGGGGGGATATATACGGCTGTGATTATAATCGAAGAGAATTCTCTTGGTAGATAATGCGGTCTACATTTGATTGTGAGGAATTCTAAATCAGGTGAACAGAAGGATTTGGGTTCCTGTATGTTTCCTTCATCACACCATGTCACGTTGGCCATAAGGCATACGCCCCCGCCCGTCTTCTTACCAGAGAGATGTTTGTTTCTGTCGGCGCGATGCGTGGAGAAACCCGCTGGCTGCACCGCTTCGGATTGCGTCTCTCCAGTGAGCCATGTTTCCGTGAAGCAGAGAACGTTACAGTCTCTGATGTCCCTCTGGAATGCTACCCTTGCTCGGATTTCATCAACCTTGTTGTCAAGAGACTGGACATTGGCAAGAAGAATGCTGGGGAGTGGTGCACGATGTGCCCGTCTCCGGAGTCTGACCAGAAGACCGCTTCGTTTCCCTCTTTTTCTGAGTCGTTTTTTTTTTTTTGGTCGCTGCATGTGATCCACTCGGTTACACTGGTTGTAAGGCAGAACTCAGGATCCGCATCGCGAAAAACATATTCTTGGTCTTGCTGATCTTATATTCAGTAGTTCTTGTCGGCTGTATGTAAAGAAACCTAAGATGACCTGGGGTACTAGTGTAAGAAATAACACGTAAAAAAACAAAAAACTGCATAGTTTCCTAGGAACGCGAAGCGAGGCGGCCATCTCTGTCGGCGCCGGAAGTAAAATTTCTTGCATAGCCCTGTCTGTGCTTAGTCATTTAGCATATATTTATTTTTATAACTCCCCCAGTGGATTAATTAGACAAATCATAATTTAATATGCCACAATTGATGTAAACCCACAGCGTTTCATAAACAAATGGACAAACAGGGCTGGAGAATGGGACAGCATATGGAAGAATATGGTGAACTACATGGTACAATACTGTATGATGCACAACAAAACAATGGGTCTGTTTTGTGAATGCCTCTAGAAAATCTGACCATTTTACTCCCATAAAGATAGCTAGGCAAAATACCTAGCCTCTGCAGGTGTGTCATTATGTGTAGTAGTGATAAGTGCTGATTTACTCTGCAGTCCGGAAGGTGTACGTTAGTTAGGTGTCATGCATTGTGTTACATTGACCCTCCAAGTTCAAGGGGTGACAGCTGTACCTAAATTATGAATTCCCAATGACACTGATTCATCTCTTTGAAGATCTTTGGCGGCACTTCCCCCTCTTCAGAAGAATTCCCAGAGAGTGATCTCATCATCACTTCACTTCCTGGGATTTCTTTGGAGGCGAACTGCAAGATGAATCAGAAGACACTTTGTGACTGTCGTCTTTGTGCCCCCCACCCCAGTGACTGGGGACCCTGTGCCAGTGTGAATGAGCACACTATTATTCATCACAACACCTTGAAATCTTAATATTTTATTTGTGATATTTCAGGCTGCAGTGATATGGCCAAAACGTGCCTGCAACCGATGTTGCATGGAAACACAGTAAACCCTAAACAGTCTCTCTAGCTCATTCTGAATGTGAGCAGTACTGCAGTGCTCTGTAATTATGATGAAGCTGACACAAATTTCACATTCATAGGACTGACACTGCTTCCTACAAGACCGTTAATGGGGACAACAAAGTGCAACGCATCAATAGCATCATCAACATACAACTACACAACATATTGCAAGTCATGCTCTAAAAGCTGTCACATTCAAATATATTTACAGGATTACTTGCAGGATTTTCACAAGGCTTCTCACACTGTATACATACATGTAGTATCTTAGTTTAAACCGTGTAGAGGATGAGGACCAACCTAGATATAGTTAGATTCTCCATTGGGTATAAGTCCATTCTCTCCTCAACTCCTCCTGACCTGGAAACCGATAAGTCATTGCCATATGTAGGAGAATATAAGGACACAAGGCGAGACACAAATGCAGACACAGGAAGCAGATGGATTACTAAATAGGAGCTCAACCATGGGGTAGGCAAAAGGTAGGTCAGGGACAGGTGAGAGTTCATAAACCGGGACAGAGTCCAAAACAATACAAGGGGATGGGCAGGCTTGAAGACAGTACAGGTAGAGTGGTCAGGCAGGCAGGGTCAGAGTCAGAACAGGCAAGTGTCAATACCAGGAGAACTATACACAAAAGAGACTGGGGAAAAAAATAGGAGCAAGGAAAACTGCTGGTTGACTTAGCAAACAAGACAAACTGACACAGAG
Organism: Oncorhynchus tshawytscha; assembly: GCF_018296145.1. NCBI lineage: Eukaryota > Metazoa > Chordata > Actinopteri > Salmoniformes > Salmonidae > Oncorhynchus > Oncorhynchus tshawytscha. Next base: position 67,268,864 of record NC_056440.1, on the reverse strand, counting down.
AGACAGGAAACACAGGGACATATACGTGACACACAGAGGGGGTGGAGACAATCACAAGGACAGGTGAAACAGATCAGGGTGTGACAGGAAAATATCAATTTGTTAATAGGTGAACAAAGGAGTTTGCTCCTCTCCTCGATAGCCTCTTCCGGCCGAGAATTCTTACGTATATCCTACCGGATTCCTACCAGGAAGAGTTTTGTAATCTGCCACATCCCCTTTGAATCAGTTTTTTTCTCAGAGAAGAAATGCATGCACACATTTTAAAACTAACAATTTTAATCTATAAAATGTCTGGTACAGCTAGCAAAATGTGTTTGTACCACGTTATACATAGTTTGGCTAATGACGCACTTGTGGAGGAGAATCTCATTTCATTCAAGCGCATTTGTTTCCACTCCTCAGTTACATTGACATTTTTCAAAAGGAGGCAGAAGAGAATGGAGGAGAGGATGCATCCTTGAACAATTCACAATTTCTTCAAAAATAAGTTGAAATTGAAAACATTAGTGTTCACATGTGTATTTCATTGATTTACAACTGCACAGGACCACTTCAAAGTCCAAAAATGGCATGGACAAATTATAAAAAATTCTAACTAATTTGGTTGGAGGCAAGTGATTCTCAGCAAGTGTAAATTACCTCACCTGTGCCAACGGGGCAAAAATAGCCATTAAACCAGCCATTCAACCAGTTGAGTTGAGATCTGGTCACTGAGACAACCATGGCATATGGTTTACATCATTTTTATGCTCATCAAACCTAATTAACTCAGGATCCCCACTCGTGTGGAAGCTCATGCTTTCAATATAATTTGTATCCACCATTTACTCAAGTGTTTCCATTATTTTGGCAGTTACCTGTATGATGAGGTTAGTTGGTACGTAAAATACCTATCCAGGCATAAGATCTGGCATGCGTCAGCAACCCCTGGGTAGAGGAGCCTGCCCTTTACCTGCACCAACAGCTCTCATTGGATGAGGAGAAGATGTTGGGCATCGGTAAAGGACCTGGCATAAACCATTCAAACCTCTTGTCACGCTCGTTAGATGAATTAGACCAAGGTGCAGCATGGTAGGCGAACATCTTACTTTATTAAAAATGAACACCGAAAAATAACAAAATACCAAACAAACGTAAAGTTCTGCAGACTACACAGCACCTATACAAAATCAAGATCCCACAAACTCAAGGGGGAAAAAAGGCTGCCTAAGTATAATCCCCAATCAGAGACAACGATAGACAGCTGCCTCTGATTGGGAACCATACCAGGCCAAACAAAGAAATAGGAAACTAGAATGCCCACCCAAATCACACCCGACCTAACCAAATAGAGAAATAAAAAGGCTCTCTAAGGTCAGGGTGTGACACCTCTAAACAGGTATTCTGTTCTCTATGAACATAGCCTTGGTTAGTGCAAACCTTTATACTGTATACACGGTCTATGTCTATGGCATAAACATTAGAATTTCCAATACTATGGCTAAACATTTCAAATGGAATTATATTTTAAGAAGACATACTTGCCGTTTCTTATTTTATATTACCCTACAAGCATAAGGTTTTATCTTGAATTAGATATAGCTGGTATGTTTGTGGCAAACAATTTAGCAAACAATGAGTTCTGTGAGGAGAAATGAACAGAATTGTCCGACGTTTCCCCACAACACATTGTCTTGCTCTATTCTTCTCAGTCAAGGACAGTGGATTACAGCAGCACCACAATCAGGACCATGGCCTCACATGGGACTCCAGAGGAGATAATTAAACAACTTCGGATAATTCCTAATTAAGTTTGCCGCTCTCGCTCTCTTTTTTTCATAAGGGAGTTTGAGAAAAGTTCCTGCAAGCCATGTTTTTTCAATTAGTGCACAGTGATTTAATTAGTCTTATGCCGTTCCTTGTGGTGTGTCTTTAATGGCACGCAGCTAGAGAAGCACACAAGCAAACTATGACTTATACGTTACATGACCAAAAATATGTGGACACCTGCTCGTCGAACATCTCATTCCAAAATCATGGGCATTAATATGGAGTTGGTCCCCACTTCGCTGCTGTAACAGGCTCCACTCTTCTGGGAAGGCTTTCCACTAGATGTTTGAACATTGCTGCGGGGACTTGCTTTCATTCAGCCACAAGAGCATTAGTGGGGTCAGGCACTGATGTTGGGAAATTAGGCCTGGCTTGCAGTTGGCATTCCAATTAATCCCAAAGGTGTTCGATGGGGTTGAGGTCAAGGCTCTGTGCGGGCCAGTCAAGTTCTTCCACACCGATCTCGACAAACCATTTCTGTATGGACCTCGCTTTGTGCATTGTCATGCTGAAACAAGAAAGGGCCTTCCCCAAACTGTTGACACAAAGTTGGAAGCACAGAATCGTCTAGAATGTTATTATGTGCTGCAGCATTAAGATTTCCCTTCATTGGAACTAAGGGGCCCGAAACATGAAAAACAGCGCCAAACCATTATTCCTCCTCCATCAAACTATGAATTGGGGCAGGTAGCGTTCACATGGCATCCGCCAAACCCAGATTTGTCCGTCAAACTGCCAGATGGGGAAGCGTGATTCATCACTCCAGAGAACGCGTATCCAATGCTCCAGAGTCCAATGGCGGCGAGTTAGAAATGTTGTGAAATGATATATACATTTTTTATTTTTTTACTTGTCCTTTAGTTAACCAGGTAGACCAGTTGAGAACAAGTTCTCATTTACAACTGCGACCTGGCCAAGATAAAGCAAAGCAGTGCGACAAAAACAACAAGACAGAGTTACACATGGGATAGATAAACAAATGCACAGTCAATAACACAATAGAAAAAGTCTACATACAGTGTGTGCAAATGTAGTAAGATTAGGGAGGTAAGGCAATAAATAGGCCATAGAGGTGAAATAATTACAACTTAGCATTAACACTGGAGTGACAGATGTGCAGGTGATGATGTGCATGTAGAGATACTGTGGTGCAAAAGAGCAACCAAAAACAAAAAAACAATATGGAGATGAGGTAGTTTGGTGTGCTATTTACAGATGGGCTGTGTACAGGTACAGTGATCGGTAAGCTGCTCTGACAGTTGATGCTTAAACTTAGAGAGGGAGATATAAGTCTCCAGCTTCAGTGATTTTTGCAATTCGTTCCAGTCATTGGCAGCAGAGAACTGGAAGGAAAGGCGGCCAAAAGAGTTGTTGGCTTGGGGATCACCAGTGAAATATACAAATCAAATCAAATTTTATTTGTCACATACACATGGTTAGCAGATGTTAATGTGAGTGTAGCGAAATTATTGTGCTTCTAGTTCCGACCATGCAGTAATATCTAACAAGTAATCTAACCTAACAATTTCACAACAACTACCTTATACACACACGTGTAAAAGAATGAATAAGAATATATTCGGAAAAATATATGAATGAGCGATGGCCGAACGGCATAGGCAAGATGCAGTAGATGGTATAGAGTACAGTATATACATATGAGATGAGTAATGTAGGGTATGTAAACATATAAAGTGGCTAGAGTTGAGTCAGTATGTTGGCAGCAGCCACTCAATGTTAGTGATGGCTGTTTAACAGTCTGATGGCCTTGAGATAGAAGCTGTTTTTCAGTCTCTCGGTCTCCGCTTTGATGCACCTCTACTGACCTCGCCATCCGGATGATAGCGGGGTGAACAAGCAGTGGCTCGGGTGGTTGTAGTGTCCTGGAGGGCAGGTAGTTTGCCCCGGTGATGCATTGTGCAGACCTCACTACCCTCTGGAGACCCTTACGGTTGTTGGTGGAGCAGTTGCCGTATCAGGGAGTGATACAGCCTGACAGGATGCTCTCGATTGTGCATCTGTAAAAGTTTGTGAGTGTTTTTGGTGACAAGCCAAATTTCTTCAGCCACCTGAGGTTGAAGAGGCGCTGCTGCGCCTTCTTCACCACACTTTCTGTGTGTTGGGTGGACCCTTTCAGTTTGTCCGTGATGTGTATGCCGAGGAACTTAACTCCTTAACTCTACTACTGTCCTGTCGATGTGGATAGGGGGCTGGTCTCTCTGCTGTTTCCTGAAGTCCACGATCATCTCCTTTGTTTTGTTGACATTGAGTGTGAGGTTATTTTCCTGACACCACACTCCGAGGGCCCTCGTCTCCTCCCTGTAGGCCTTCTTGTCATTGTTGGTAATCAAGCTTACCACTGTAGTGTTGTCTGCAAACTTGATGATTGAGTTGAAGGTGTGTATGGCCACGCAGTCATGGGTGAACAGGGAGTACAGGAGAGGGCTGAGAATGCACCCTTGTGGGGCCCCAGTGTTGAGGATCAGCGGGGTGGAGATGTTGTTACCTACCCTCACCACCTGGGGGCGGCCCGTCAGGAAGTCCTGGACCCAGTTGCACAGGGCGGGGTCGAGCTTAATGACGAGTTTGAAGGGTACTATGGTGTTAAATGCTGAGCTGTAGTCGATGAACAGCATTCTTACATAGGTATTCCTCTTGTCCAGATGGGTTAGGGTAGTGTGCAGTGTGATTGCCATTGCATCGTCTGTGGACCTATTGGGGCGGTAAGCAAATTGGAGTGGGTCTAGGGTGTCAGGTAGGGTGGAAGTGATATGGTCCTTGACTAGTCTCTCAAAGCACTTCATGATGACGGAAGTGAGTGCTACGGGGCGATAGTCATTTAGCTCAGTTACCTTAGCTTTCTTGGGAACAGGAACAATGGCGGCCCTCTTGAAGCATGTGGGAACAGCAGACTGGGATAAGGATTAATTGAATATGTCCGTAAACACACCAGCCAGCTGGTCTGCGCATGCTCTGAGGACGCGGCTGGGCCGGCAGCCTTGCGAGGGTTAACACGTTTAAATGTTTTACTCCTATTGGCTGCAGTGAAGGAGAGCCCGCAGGTTTTGGTAGCGGGCGGTGTCAGTGGCACTGTATTGTCCTCAAAGCGACCAAAGAAGTTGTTTAGCTTGTTTGGGAGCAAGACATTGTGGTCCGCGACGGGGCTGGTTTTCCTTTTGTAGTCCGTGATTGACTGTAGATCCTGACATATACCTCTTGTGTCTGAGCCGTAGAATTGCGACTCTACTTTGTCTCTATACTGATGCTTAGCTTGCTTGATTGCCTTGCGGAGGGAATAGCTACACTGTTTGTATTCGTTCACGTTTCCGGTCACCTTGCCTTGATTAAAAGCAATGGTTCGCACTTTCAGTTTTGCGCGAATGCATCTATCAATCCACAGTTTCTGGTTGGGGAATGTGTTAATAGACGCTGTGGGTACAACATCACTGATGCACTTGCTAATAAACTCACTCACCCAACCAGCGTATTCGTCAATGTTATTATCCGACGCTATGTGGAACATATCCCAGTCCATATGATCGAAGCAATCTTGAAGCGTGGGATACGATTGGTCAGACCAGCGCTGAACAGACCTGAGAACGGGCACTTCCTGTTATAGTTTCTGTCTATAGGCTGGGAGCAACAAAATGGAGTCGTGGTCAGATTTTCCGAAAGGAGGGCAGGGCCTTATATGCGTCGCGGAAGTCAGAATAACAATGATCCAGGGTTTTGCCAGCCCGGGTCGCGCCTTCGAAATATGCTGAAAGGGAGGGAGCCTTGTCTTCAGATTAGACTTGTTAAAATCCCCAGCTACAATAAATGCAGGATATGTGGTTTCCAGTTTACACAGTTTACATAGAGTATACCTGCTGGAGCACGTGCTACAGGTGGGCGTTGCTATGGTAACCAGTGAGCTGAGATAAGGTGGGGCTTTACCTAGCATAGACTTAAAAATGACCTGGAGCCAGTGGGTTTGGCGACGACTATGTAGCAAGGGCCAGCCAACGAGAGCATACAGGTCACAATGGTGGGTAGTATATTGGGCTTTGGTGACAAAATGGATGTCACTGTGATAGACTACATCCAATTTGCTGAGTAGGGTGTAGAAGGCTATTTTATAAATGACATCGTCAAAGTCAAGGATTGGTAGGATAGTCAGTTTTACGAGGGTATGTTTGGCAGTATGAGTGAAGGAGGCTTTGTTACAAATTTTGGATTGGAGATGCTTAACAATCCCGTTTTCTCAAACATACATGTATTTTATACCGTTTTAAAGGTAATCTTGTTGTTAATCCCACCACAGTGTCTGATTTGAAATAGGCTTTACAACAAAAGCACCACAAACTCTTACGTTAGAAGTCACCACCAAGCCACAGAAAAACACAGCCATTTTTCCAGCCCAAGATAGGAATCACAAAAAGCCCAAATAGAGATAAAATGAATCACTAATCTTTGATGATCTTCATCAGATGACACTCATAGGACTTCATGTTACACAATACATGTATGTTTTGTTTGATAAAGTTCATATTTATATGAATTTTGTTTAGTTTACATTGGCACGTTACGTTCAGTAGTTCCAAAAACATCCATTGATTTTGCATAACCACATCAATTTTACAGAAATACTCATCATAAATGTTAATGAAAATACAAGTGTTACACATGGAATTATAGATATACCTCTCCTTAATGCAACCTCTGTGTCCGATTAAAAAAAAAAGCTTTACGGAAAAAGCAAACCATGCAATAATCTGAGAACGGTGCTCAGAATTTTTTTTAAATTATCCGCCATGTTGGAGGCAGAAATCAGAAATAACATTACACATATTCCTTTACCTTTGATGATCTTCATCAGAATGCACTCCCAGGAATCCTAGTTCCACAATACATTTTTGATTTGTTCGATAATGTCAATTATTTATGTCCAAGTAGCTACTTCTGTTAGGGCGTTTAGTACACAAATCCAAACGCTCGTGCAGGTCCAGCCCAACGTCGGACGATAAGTTCAAAAAGTTATATAACAGGTCGTAGAAACATTTCAAACAATGTATGGAATCAATCTTTAGGATGTTTTAATCATAAATATTCAATAATGTTCCAACCAGAGAATTCCATTGTCTGTAGAAAAGCCATGGAACGCAGGTCGCTTTCATGTGAAATGCGCGTGACCATGACCTGGCTCTCTGCCAGACCACTGACTCAAAGAGCTCTCATCCAACCCACATCACAGTAGAAGACTCATTCAAGTTTCTAAAGATGGTTGACATCTAGTGGAAGCTCTAGGAAGTGCAACTTGAACCATATCCCACTGTGTATTCGATAGGGCTCAAAAGGGTTCAAAAACGACAAACCTCAGATTTCCACTTTTTTCTCAGGTTTTTGCCTGCATTTTTTTCTCTCAGGTTTTTGCCTGTTCTGTTATACTCAGACATCATTCAAACCGTTTTAGAAACTTCAGAGTGTTTTCTATCCAAATGTACTAATTATATGCATATATTTGCAACTGGGACTGAGGAGCAGGCCATTTACTCTGGGCACCTTATTCATCCAAGCTACTCAATACTGCCCCTGCAGCTTAATGTGAGTCTGGAAGGAGAGTTTACAGTCTAACCAGACACCTACGTATTTGTAATTGCCCACACATTCTAAGTCAGAACCGTCAAAAGTAGCGATGCTAGTCGGGCGGGAGGGTGCGGGCAGTGATCGGTTAAAGAGCATGCATTTAGTTTTACTAGCATTTAAAATCAGTTGGAGGCCATGGAACTAGTGTTGTTTGGCATTGAAGCTCGTTTGGAGGTTTGTTAACACCGGGTCCACCACCCCCATAGACACTGCCGGAGGTCCGGACAGGCCCTCCGATTTGACACACTGAACTCTATCTGAGAAGTAGTTGGTGAACCAGGCGAGGCAGTCATTTGAGAAACCAAGGCTGTTGAGTCTGCCGATAAGAATGCGGTGATTGACAGAGTCGAAAGCCTTGGCCAGGTCGATGAAGGCGGCTGCACAGTACTGTCTTTTATCGAAGGCAGTTATGATATTGTTTAGGACCTTGAGCGTGGCTGAGGTGCACCCATGACCAGCTCGGAAACCAGATTTCATAGTGGAGAAGGTACGAAATGGTCGGTGACATGTTTGTTAACTTGTCTTTCGAAGATTTTTGAATGGCAGGGCCGGATGGATATACTGTAAGTCTATAACAGTTTGGGTCTAGAATGGCTTCCCCTTTGAAGAGGGGGATGACCGTGGCAGCTTTCCAATCTTTGGGGATCTCAGACGATACGAAAGAGAGGTTGAACAGGCTACTTCCAGCGCCGACAGAGATGGCCACCTCGCTTCGCGTTCCTAGGAAACTATGCAGTATTTTGTTTTTTTACCTGTTATTTCTTACATTGGTACCCCAGGTCATCTTAGGTTTCATTACATACAGTCGGGAAGAACTACTGAATATAAGAGCAACGTCAACTCACCATCAGTACGACTGTAACGTTCTTCATCGGGCGAAAGAGAGGAGGACCAAAATGCAGCGTGATGATTATCTATTTGAATAGAATACTTTAACAACGAACAAAAACAATAAATCAACAAAATGAACGAAGACGAAACAGTCCCGTAACGTGAACACGCACACAGGAACACAGGAAACAGGAACAATCACCCACAACCCATAACACTAAACAGGCTACCTAAATATGGTTCCCAATCAGAGACAACTACTAACACCTGCCTCTGATTGAGAACCATATTAGGCCAAACACATCGAAACATATAAACTAGACATAAAACACGACCAGGAATATGACTTTCGCTAAGCGGATCCTGTGTTCTGCCTTCCACCCAGGACAACAGAATGGATCCCAGCCTGCGACCCAAATCACCAACGTCGTAAAAGAGGCAAACGAAGCGGTCTTCTGGTCAGGCTCCAGAGACGGGCACATCGCGCACCACTCCCTAGCATACTACTCGCCAATGCCCAGTCTCTTGACAACAAGGTTGATGAAATCCGAGCAAGGGTATCAATCCAGAGAGACATCAGAGACTATAATGTTCTTTGCTTCACGGAAACATGGCTCACTCGAGAGACGCTAACGGAATCGGTGCAGCCAGCTGGTTTCTTCACGCATCGCACCGACAGAAACAAACATCTTTCTGGTAAGAAGAGGGGCGGGGGCATATGCCTTATGATTAACGAGACGTGGTGTGATGACAACAACATACAGGAACTTAAGTCCTTCTGTTCACCTGACTTAGAATTCCTCACAAACAAATGTCGACCGCATTATCTACCAAGGCAATTCTCTTCGATTATAATCACAGCCGTATATATTCCCAACCAAGCAGACACATCGATGGCCCTGAACAAACTTTATTTGACTCTTTGCAAACTGGAAACCACATATCCTGAGGCTGCATTCATTGTAGCTGAGGATTTTAAAAAGGCTAATCTGAAAACAAGATTGTATCAGCATATCGATTGCGCAACCAGGGCTGGTAAAACCTTGGATCATTGCTATTCTAACTTCCACGACGCATATAAGGCCCTACCCCACCCTCCTTTCGGAAAAGCTGACCACGACTCCATTTTGTTGCTCCCTGCCTACAGACAGAAACTAAAACAAGAAGCTCCTGAGCTCAGGTCTGTTCAACGCTGGTCCGACCAATCTGTTTCCACACTTCAAGACTGCTTCCATCACGTGGACTGGGATATGTTCCGCATTGCTTCCGACAACAACATTGACGAATATGCTGATTAGGTGAGCGAGTTCATTAGAAAGTGCATTGACGATGTCATTCCCACAGCAACGATTAAAACATTCCCAAACCAGAAACTGTGGATTGATGGCAGCATTCGCGTGAAACTAAAAGCGCGAACCACTGCTTTTAACCAGGGCAAGGTGACCGGAAACATGACCGAATACAAACAGTGTAGCTATTCCCTCCGCAAGGCAATCAAACAAGCTAAGCATCAGTATAGAGACAAAGTAGAGTCACAATTCAACGGCTCAGACGCAAGAGGTATATGGCAGGGTCTACAGTCAATCACGAATTACAAAAAGAAAACCAGCCCCGTCACGGACCAGGACGTCTTGCTCCCAGGCAGACTAAATAACTTTTTTGCCCGCTTTGAGGACAATACAGTGCCACTGACACAGCCCGCTACCAAAACCTGCGGACTCTCCTTCACTGCAGCCTACGTGAGTAAAAAATGTAAACGTGTTAACCCTCACAAGGCTGCAGGCTCAGACGGCATCGCATCCCCAGCCGCGTCCTCAGAGCATGCGCAGACCAGCTGGCTGGTGTGTTTACGGACATATTCAATCAATCCTTATCCCAGTCTGCTGTTCCCACATGCTTCAAGAGGGCCACCATTGTCAGCTCAGCATTTAACACCATAGTACCCTCCAAACTCGTCATCAAGCTCGAGACCCTGGGTCTCGACCCCGCCCTGTGCAACTGAGTGCTGGACTTCCTGACGGGCCGCCCCCAGGTGGTGAGGGTAGGTAACAACATCTCCACCCCGCTGATCCTCAACACTGGGGCCCCACAAGGGTGCGTTCTGAGCCCTCTCCTGTACTCCCTGTTCACCCACGACTGCGTGGCCATGCACGCCTCCAACTGAATCATCATGTTTGCGGACGACACTACAGTGGTAGGCTACAGTGGTAGGCTTACCAACAACGACGAGAAGGCCTACAGGGAGGAGGTGAGGGCCCTCGGAGTGTGGTGTCAGGAAAATAACCTCATACTCAACGTCAACAAAACAAAGGAGATGATTGTGGACTTCAGGAAACAGCACAGGGAGCACCCCCTTATCCACATCGATGGGACAGTAGTGGAGAGGGTAGTAAGTTTTAAGTTCCTCGGCTCTCCAGAGGGTAGTGAGATCTGCACAACGCATCACCGGGGGCAAACTACCTGCCCTCCAGGACACCTACACCACCCGATGTCACAGGAAGGCCATAAAGATCATCAAGGACAACAACCATCCGAGCCACTGGCTGTTCACTCCGCTATCATCCAGAAGGCGAGGTCAGTACAGGTGCATTGAAGCAGGGACCGAGAGACTGAAAAACAGCTTCTATCTCAAGGCCATCAGACTGTTACACAGCCACCACTAACATTGAGTGGCTCCTGCCAACACACTGACTCAACTCCAGCCACTTTAATAATGGGAATTGATGGAAATTGATGTAAAATATATCACTAGCCACTTTAAATAATGCTACTTAATATAATGTTTACATACCCTACATTACTCATCTCATATGCATATGTATATACTGTACTCTATATCATCTACTGCATCTTTATGTAATACATGTATCACTAGCCACTTTAAACTATACCACTTTGTTTACATACCCTACATTACTCATCTCATATGTATATACTGTACTCGATACCATCTACTGCATCTTGCCTATGCCGTTCTGTACCATCACTCATTAATATATCTTATGTACATATTCTTTATCCCTTTACACTTGTGTGTATAAGGTAGTAGTTTTGGAATTGTTAGGTTAGATTACTCGTTGGTTGTTACTGCATTGTCGGAACTAGAAGCACAAGCATTTCGCTACACTCCCATTAACATCTGCTAACCATGTGTATGTGACAAATACATTTGATTTGGTTGCAATACTTTTGGTGTATACTTTTATGAAGAGAGGGTCCAGATTGTCTACCCCAGCTGATTTGTAGGGATACATATTTTGCGGCTCTTTCAGAACATCAGCTGTCTGGATTAGGATGAAGGAGAAGCGGGGACGGGGGGCAGTTTCTGCAGGAGGTGCTGAGCTGTTGGCCGGGGTAGGGGTTTCCAGGTGGAAAGCATGGCCAGCCATAAAGAAATGCCTGTCGTAGATTTATCGGTGGTGACAGTGTTTCCTAGCCTCAGTGCAGTGGGCAGCTGGGAGGAGGTGCTCTTATTCCCCATGGACTTTACAGTGTCCCAAAACTTTTGGAATTAGTGCTATAGGAGGCAAATTTCTTTTTGAAAAAGTTAGCCTTAGCTTTCCTAACTGACTGTGTATATTTTGTTCCTGACTTCCCTGAAAAGTTGCATATCGTGGGGGCTATTCGATGCTAATGCAGTACGCCACAGAATGTTTTTGTGCTGGTCAAGGGCAGTCAAGTCTAGGGTGAACCAAGGGCTATATCTATATATTTAAAAGTTCTACATTTTTTGAATGGGGCATTCTTATTTAAGATGGTGAGGAAAGTACTTTTAAAGAGCAACCAGGCATCCTCTACTGACCGGATGAGGTCAAGATCCTTCCAGGATACCAGGCCAGGTCGATTAGAAAGGCCTGCTCGCTGAAGTGTTTAAGAGAGCATTTGACAGTGATGAGGGGTGGTCGTTTGACTGCAGACCCATTACGGACTCAGGCAATGATGCATTGATCGCAGAGATCCTGGTTGAAGACAGTACAGGTGTATTTAGAGGGCAAGTTGGTCAGGATGATATCTATGAGGGTGCCCATGGCTACAGATTTAGGGTTGTACCTGGTAGGTTCCTTGATAATTTGTGTGAGATTGAGGGTGTCTAGCTTAGATTGTAGGATGGCTAGGGTCTTAAGCATATTCCAGGTTAGGTCACCTAACATTACAAGCGCTGAAGATAGATGGGGGGGCAATCAATTCACATATGGTGTCCAGGGTACAGCTGGGGGCTTAGGGGGGTCTATAACAAGCGGCAACGGTGAGAGACTTATTTCTTGAAAGGTGTATTTTTAAAAGTAGAAGCTCGAATTGTTTGGGCACAGACCTCGATAGTATGACAGAACTCTGCAGGCCATCGCTGCAGTAGATTACAACGCTGTCCCCTTTGGTATATCCATCTTGTCGGAGTGTGCTAATCTTGGCGGAGTGTGCTAAAGTAGTGAATAAAACAAACTTAGGGAGGAGGCTTCTGATGTTAATATGTATGAAACCAAGGCTTTTACAGTTATTTTATTTTTTTATTTTACCTTTAACTAGGCAAGTCAGTTAAGAACAAATTCTTATTTTCAATGACGGCCTAGGAACAGTGGGTTAACTGCCTGTTCAGGGGCAGAATGACAGATTTGTACCTTGTCAGCTGGGGGGTTTGAACTTGCAACCTTTCGGTTACTAGTCCAACGCTCTAACCACTAGGCTACCCTGCCACCCAAAGTCAACAAATGAGATCACCTTGGGAATAGGTGTGGTGCTGAGTGCAACAGGGCGTGAGTTAACCTCTACATCACCAGAGGAACAGAGGCGGAGTAGGATAAGGTTACGGCTAAAGGCTATAAGAACTGGTTGTCTAGTGCGTTGGGGACAGAGAATTAAAGGAGCAGATTTCTGTGTGTGGTAGAATAGATTCAGGGCAAAATGTACAGACAAGGGTATGGTGGAAGGTGAGTACAGTGGAGATAAAGCTGGGCATTGAGTGACGATGAGAGCGGTTGCGTCTCTGGAGGCACCAGTTAATTAACCTGTCTAGGGTAGAGGAGACGCTCACATCCCACCAGGCCAACATCCGGTGAAACTGCAGAGAGTTAACATTTTAAATACACCATTCGCTGTATTAAACATTCTTGCAAATACATGTATTTTACATAATTTAAAAGATGAATCCAGCCGCTGTGTCAGATTTCGAAAAGATTTACTGCAAAAGCAAACATGCGATTTAACTGAGGACGGCGCCCCACACACACAAGTATTACTAGCATTTTCCAACCAAGCATTAGCGTCACGAAAGTCAGAAATAACAATAAAATAAATCGCTTACCATTGAAGATCTTCCTCTGGTGGCAATGCCAAGTGTCCTACCTACACAGTGAATGTTCGTTTTGTTTGATAAAATAAATTTTTATCGCCTAACACGAAACATTTGTAAACCAGTTGCGTCATGATTTCCGTCTCATTCAACTTTGGACGAAACGTTTGTGATAATTACACACACTAAACAAACGTTTATCCAGTCATGGTTGGTTTCACTGCAATCCTCTGGTTGTTACTAACACAACCATACATGATGGTTCTTTTCCCGGGACGTATTGACCGAAACAAACCGATTTGAAGACACCTATCAATGACCTCATTGCGCCCCAATGGTAGGACCGGTCTATCGTTGATTGACTGTATTTTGGCCCAATGACCACTGATCATCTTGAAATCTAGCTTGGAAGAGAACCAATAAGCTGAGGTAAACAGCAATATGTAATGGTTATACGTTCGAAGACCAGCCTTTGTCGTAAACTCTGGCGAAAAAGAGGTTAATTCGCCATTGCAAATCCTACTTGACGGAGCAACGAGTGTTACGCATAGCAGTACATATTCAACAGCATTTTCAACAAGTTTATATATTTAAATTATGGCAAATAAATCAGGAAAAGCTAAAACAAAGTCTAGGTATACAGACTTAACCCAAATTATAGAGGAAATTGATCGAGACAGCGAGACAGAGTTTCTTCAAGAAGATTAATCTTTCAGCGAAGCTGGTTTAGCTAGTTTTAATTCCCAGGCGGAAGTAATGTTTCTGCACGGCGAGGATGCCATGCTGAATTGGTAAGTTCTAATGCTAACGTCCTTGTTTGAAATTAATATGAAATATGATTCATTTGAGATTTTTTTTGTTGATTTTCTTATTTTATTTGCAATATATAAAAATATCATCTGTAATGAAATGTGTAAAGTACACATTGGCAATACTGTGTGTGTGTGATATATTTTTTAAATAAATTTTTCATAAACTTGGAATGGAACAGCACTTCACCATAGTGATCATGTTCGCTGTACTCTATATATATCTGTTTATTTTACGGGTTGATACAGGGCTCATACGTGAAAGTATTGTTACTGATTTTTAAAATCTTTCACAGTGGCAGTGATTCTGATTATGAGCCGCCAATGTCTAGGTGTCCATCTCCCTCTGAAGCTGGTTCATCCAGCCGGACCCCCGCTGTCTCCGGCTCCACACCTACCTGGCCATCTAGAGATGTAAAGTCAGTGACAAAGAAGCGGAGGTGGGGAAGAGAGAAACCTGCAGACAGAGGGCCAGAGGGTCATTGTCACTCTGTGTTAGAAGATGATGTGGAACCAAATCCACAAGTTTTTAGACCCAAAAGGCAGCCAGGACCTCAACTAGACATGATTGCAAAGTACAGCCCCCTTCAACTTTTTCAACTGTTTTTCACCTCGTCAGTTGTTGATTCCCTGGTGGCGAACACCAATAAGTACGGGGCTAAGAAGCAAGCAGGAAAGAAAGAGGCATGGAAGACCATTTCCATGTCAGACGTTTTCTGCTACTTTTCAATGGTCATTTACATGGGGCTGGTGAAGTTGAGAACTCTAAGGGACTACTGGAAAACGTCAGCTCTCTATCAACTGCCTTTCCCCATGACTGTCATGTCTTGTAAAAGGTTTCTGACTATCTCACAGGTGCTTCACATCAGTGACCCAGAAGTTGATGGGGAGAATGACAAGAAGAGAGGCACACCAAGGTTTGATAGGCTCTGTAAAATAAAACCTCTCTACCCCAACATCGTTGAGGCCTGCAAGACATATTTTCAGCCCGCCCAGACCTGTCCATCGATGAGAGGATGGTAGCCTCAAAGGCCAGAATCAGCCTCAAACAATACATGCGTAACAAACCAACCAAATGGGGTTACAAGCTATTTGTTTTGGCTGATTCTGTGTGTGCCTACACTTGCAATTTTTTTGTTTATGAGGGGAAAAACAAAAACATTTTTGCTACCGGTAATGGACTGAGTTATGATTAATGGACTGAGTTATGATTCCGTTATGGAGTTATTGGATTTTCAACTGCTGGGGAAGGGCTACAAACTGTTTGTGGACAACTTCTACACAAGTCCTACCCTGTTTATAGAGCTGAGGAAGCGGGAGGTGTCGTCTTGTGGCACCATTCGTACCAACAGGGTGGGATTTCCAAAGACCAAGGTGAACGACATGCCTAAGCGGGCTGAGCGGGGTATCATGCGATGGATCCGTGAAGATGGCCTGCTGTTTGTGAAGTGGATGGATACCAGAGAGGTGGTCATGTGCTTCAGTATCCACAAGTCCTTCAGTGGAGATCACGTCATCAGGCGTGTAAAGGATGGTGCCGGGGCATAGACCACAAAAAATGTCCCCATTCCAGCTGCTGTGAAGGACTACAACAAGAGCATGGGAGGTGTGAACCTGTCAGATGCGCTGATAGGATACTACAATGTTCTTCACAAGACCATGAAATGGTACAAAACATGTTTCTATCATTTCATTGACATTGCTGTGGTGAATTCCTCCATCCTCCAGAAGGAAATGGCCAAGAGCTGTGGACAGCCCCCCATCTCACAGCTAGCCTTCAGTGACTGCTCATCCAGAAGCCTGCTAGCTACAGCAAGTCCACCTTTTGCTCCAACCAGTGGTGTTCACCTGCCCAGATTCAGGGCAAAAAGGGCACAGTAGGGAGACGTCGTTGAGCCCTTTGTCACAGGAAATGCCCCATCACCTGCACCACCTGTTCAGTAAGCCTCTGCTTTACAGCAGAAAGAGACTGCTATGGGCCATGGCACCAGCAGCACAATATTGTGTAGAGGACTGAGGGTCTTCACAATATTGTAAATAGAAAATGTATAAATAGTTACCCTTGTTATTTGTTTGTTTATTACTATTTATTTATTGTATTATTTTTTTCATATATATATATATATATATATACATTTTTGGGGGGGTGTGTTAGAATAGCATTTATGTATTTTGTATATAGTTCTTTCCTTCAAAATGTATCACTGTACCAATTCGGCCACTTGGGTACTTTTGGGTACATTTGGGTACATTTGTGTGGGACACCTGGGTGACTTCATGCTCAATGTCATGTAGCTCGCTCATTTTTGAAGTTATCTGTCTAAAACTTTGCTCAGCTATTGTTGCCATCTTATGTTCTTCATTCAAATCATCCACAGCATCCTATCAGTATGTTTGTCTGTTCTTGGAAAGATGATGCAGCAACAATAAAAAACAGAAAACGTATGTTTATTTCCTTGTATTTTCTTCTACCAGATCTATTGTGTTATTTTCTCCTACATTCAATGCCCATTTCCACAAAATACAGAGTGTTTCCTTTCAAATGATAGAATATGAGAATATGCATATCCTTGCCTCTGGGCCTGAGCTACAGGCAGTTAGATTAGGGTATGTCTTGAGGCGGAAATTGAGAAGAAGGGGAGGGGGGTACCCCAAAGAGATTTTTAAGCCAGGTGAGGTCTCCGCATGTGTGGAGGGTGCGACAAAGAGCTATCTAAGGCATTGAGGGTGGGGCTGGGGCTCTATAGTGATATAAAACAATAATAACTAACCTAAACAGCAGTGGACAAGGTATATTGACATTAGGCTGAGGCATGAGTAACCGAGTGATCATAGGGTCCAATGAGCAGCAATAGGTGAGTCGGGGCCATTCGGTAGTCTCTGCTACGCTAGGCGAGCTGGAGACACGGCGATTCAGAAAGCTAGCGGGCCGTGGCCAGCAGATGGATCTTCGGCGACGTTGCAACGGAATAGCCTGTTGAAACCACCTTGAACAATTACGCCGGCAGACCAGTCGTGATGGATCGGCGAGGCTCTGTGTCGGCAATAAAGGGTCCAGGCCAATTGGCAAAATAGTTATTGTAGCCCAATAAATAGCTGGTGGACCTTTTCGGCTAGCCTGGAGATGGGCCTAGCTCGAGGCTAGCTCAAGGATAACTGGTGCTTGCTTCGGGACAGAGACGTTAGCCAGGAGTACCCACTCGGATTGCAGCTAGCTAGCTGCGATGATCCAGTGTAAAGGTCCAGAGCTTGCAATAGGAATCCGGAGATGTGGTTGAGAAAAAGCAGTCCGATTTGCTCTGACTTGATATCACGCTGTGCAGACTGGCAGGTATTTACCGAGCTGAGGTTGGCTGGTGTCCGAGTTGACAGTGAAGACCGCTAGAGGTGGCTAACTGATTACTAACTAGTAGCTAGTTAGCTGGCTAGCTTCTAATGGGGGTTCCGGTTCTAAAATATAAAATAGCAGATCTGTACCACATTGGGTGAGGCGGGTTGCAGGAGAGTATATTCAGTCCTTAGATGAAAGTGAGATTAAAATATATACGAAATATATATGAAAAAATGAGAAAAACTATTATTTAAACGGGACAAGACGGGACAAGACAAAACAGACATTCGACTGCATCTTGGACATTTTTGATGTGGTGATGATGATTCATTCTCTCCCAAGCCTTTGTCTTGTACATGTGTCATTGAGCTTTGTTTGTCTCACTGTGCCTCTCAGCTCCTTATAACAGTAAAATGACCCTAATAACTCTCTCCCTTTCTTTCCTCCCTCTCGCCCTGTTTCCCCCCCTTCCTGCATTCTGTAGATGTGTCAGTGAGCCTGCTGTCCCTGGTGGTGACAGCCTGTGGCCTGGCCCTGTTCGGGGTCTCAATCTTCGTCTCCTGGAAGCTCTGCTGGATCCCATGGAGGGAGCGTGGCCCCTCCCCCAGCATCAAGGCGCCCAACCATGGGCACCACAATTCCCCCATGGCACCTTTACAACCCTACGTCCCAGCAAGGGAGTCAGTCTACACGGCCGTCGATCCCCCCGTCCCCGCCCTCGACCGCCGTGAGTCACATCGCTGCTCCATTGTCCCTGTGGCATCTGGGACAGTGACGGGGCCGGTGACCCCCGTATCACCTCCCCCCATAGCAGCGATCATTCCCATCCCAGAGGCGGCTATGAAGATTAGCCACACGTCTCCAGACATTCCCCTGGAGTCCCAGAGTAAAGGCCGCGAGAACGGGGTCCACACCAACCCTCGTACGCAGAGGCAGACCACTGAGCCCTCACCCTACGTCCGGTCAATGTCTATACACACAGAGATTGGGTGAGTACTATATCACAGTCCTCTACTATGATGAAGTCGCTATTGTGCAATGTACTGTGCTTGCATACTGTAGTACTTACTATACCAAGCTCCCTTACAATAAGACTGCTGCTAAGACTGCTACTTTGCTTTCATAATACATAGTATTTAATTAGTTCACCACAATGGTTATCACTGTAGGAGTAAAGTTTTCAATATAAGTTTATATAATAAGTTTACACCGCCAGTCCATGAGTACCACAGTCCACCAGGATTGGGGTTGATTCCACAAATGTATTATAAATTAAATTAAAGCCAAATTCCAGGTCAATCTTTCAATTCAGAGATAATTCCATTCCTCTGAATTCCAATGTTAGGTTTAAATTCCAAGAATTCCACAAATTCTAATTCAAATTAAATTCCTTCAGGCTTTCAGGCTGTTCATGTCACCGTTCAGACAGCCTAGCTATACTGGAAATATGGGATTACAGGTTCAAATTATTACAATTAAAATCTACAGTAAATTTGTTATACTATTTGTGTTCAGTCCTTTAACTGGGTAATGTAAAAATATTGAATTCCAATTAAATTCCAAAGATTACATTTTTTTACAATTGCAATTCCATTCAAATTAAACAAGTACAGTCTAATTCCAATTTCATAACTTGAAGATTTTTTATATTTCATTGTAATTCAATGTCAATTCTCCACCATGAGTGAATTTATTAATTTAATTGGAATTTCTAGTTAAATTAGAATTTACGCCAACTGTACAAATATTTATACTGTCCTTCTGAAGTAAAGACATCATAATTGTTCGCGACTTTGATTTGCACAATATTTTCCACGAGTAAAATACACCCTGAGAGCCCATTCATTAATTTGAAGAAAATGTCTCCAGATTCTTAATTTCACTTTCAGAACATTGTAAACTTCATCCACACTTAGGTAGAAACCATGACTCACTCCGGAACTGCAATCTGGGAGGTATTCCATTGTTATTCCCATAGACAGCGATTTCAATGAGTGGTGAGCTCAAAAAAAGAAAATCTGCATGGATTCTCCTCGGGTTTTTGCCTGCCATATCAGTTCTGTTATACTCACAGACATTATTGTAACAGTTCCTAGCTATCTGGGCCTGAGTAACAGGCAGTTTACTTTGGGCACCTCAGTCATCCAAACTTCCGAATACTGCCCCCTATCCCGAAGAAGTTAAAGCCCTGTGTGACACAAAAGAGGCAGTTGGGAAGTTCTAGCATTAGCCAGATTTAGAACATTGAACAGAAGCTCAGACATAGCAACCCAGCAGCTGTAGGGCAGCTATCCCACTGAGTCTTGTGGAGTCACGTCCTCTACAGAAAACAATGTTCTGTGAGTAATTCTAACCCCAGACACCCTTTGTATCAATGAGTTTCACTTTAGCTGTTAGTAATTTGTTTGTATTTGAAGGAAAGTCTATCCACTGCTCAGCATGTAACACTTACCCACAACTCATCCCTCTTGAAAAACTGAGTAGAGAGAATTTGTTATTTTTGTCAATTGTTGCTTGAGCCGTAATGTTCATATTTACAGAAATCCTTCATCTATATTATTCAGGTACTCTATTGTTGTATCAAATACACATTTTCTCTCTCTCTGATGGTAATGTGTCTCGTTCTGTCTGTCCTCTGCACAGGTCTAACTCAATTCGTAGATTATCCGTAAACAGGTCCAACCCGGACTTTAACGTGGCCCAGTTCCAGAGACAGGACTCTCTGACTGGGATGGGCCTGGGTCTGGGCCGTCTCAAACCAGAGCTTTACAAGCAGCGCTCCCTGGAAGGGGATGAGGGGGGCCGGCGGGGCGGAGGCTGTGGACGCCTACACTTCATTCTCAAGTTCGACTGTGACTTAGAGCAACTAATCGTCAAGATCCACAAGGCGCAGGATCTCCCCGCCAAGGATTTATTGGGCACCTCGGACCCCTACGTCAAGATCTACCTACTACCGGACCGGCAGATCAAGCACCAGACCAAGGTTCACCGCAAGACACTCAACCCCGTGTTCGATGAAGTATTCCTGTTCCCCGTGGAGTACGCTGAGCTGCCGACGCGCAAGCTGCACTTCAGTGTCTACGACTTTGATCGCTTCTCACGCCATGATATCATCGGCCAGGTGGTGGTGGACAACTTCCTGGATCTGGTGGACTTCCCTGCAGAGACAAAGCTTTGCCGAGACATCCAGTACGTCTCCACGGTCAGTCAACTCATCCTGTTTGATCACTTCCTGTTTCTGGCTTTTAGGGGAATGTTTGTTCTGCTTAAACCCTGTTAGATTTACTAAGATAAATGGTAAATTATAACTATAGCAGGATATTAATTTCAGATTAGCCATTTTTACAGTACTGTCCTCTGGTTGAATGCCTCATATACATTTTTTCAAGATGAACCACAGTAAGCTGTCAGTGAGTCGCTTCATCTGAAATATTATTTTTAGGCCTTGTCAAAAATTATTTTAATCTTACTTATTGACAAAATGTGGCATATCCCTGCTTAGCCATAATGCAATTTACAGTAAACCTAGACCCTAGACCTAGGCTCTCTCTTCACTGCTTTACTTTCCTCTCCCCTCTGCTCTCTCTTCACTGCTTTACTTTCCTCTCCCCTCTCCTCCTCTGCTCTCTCTTCACTGCTCTATTCTCCTCTCCCCTCTCCTCCTCTGCTCTCTCTCTTCACTGCTCTACTCTTCTCTTCCCCCCTCTGCCATCTTTTAGTCTCACATAATTGGTTGTCTAAGATATTGACCACATGTGCGTGTGTGTCTGACTGTCTCAATGGGGTTTAATTGGATGCTCTGTGACACAACTGAACCCTACCTCCATCCCCTCACCTCCTCTTCCCCCTCTCTCTCACCTCCTTCCTCCCCTCAGCTCTGCCTCCTCCGCCTCCACCTCACCTGTCTGGTAATCGGTTTTCTCTCTCTCTCTGGGTGATTACAGTGAGATGCCGCTGTACCCACCATCTCTGATGAGCTCTAATATAATCTGCATGCTAATGTTAGACTAAATAATAATATGAATACACTCTTAGAAAAAAACGGTTCTACCTGGAACCAAACATTTTTTTACTAGGAGATTTCAGAGCAACTGGAATGTTGTAAAGAATAACATTCCGTCCCCATGTATATCTTCCCCATCATACCGAGCACTGATACAGCTAGTCAGTGAGGATCCGCCTGTGTGATTCTGTCAGCTATGTGAGGAGATGTGGATCTGATTGCCTCAGGTTGTGAAAGAAGGGAGAGATGAATGATCTTGTCAGCTCTACGAAACCTACTCCTCCCTCTTTCTCAGTTACACTTCAGCAGGGTTGTTTCATACCGTCTCACCCTTCATCTCACTCTGTTTTTTGTTCTTTCTCTTTTCCCCTTGACTAGTGGTTCAGAGAGAGGGAAGATATTGGGTGGACACAGAGTGCTATAGACACTAGAGAGTAGTCCTGTCAGGTTTCTTTGTTTCTTCTGATATATGCTAATGACCTTTTTCACTGGGTCCAGACTCTGGCTGGCTACATGATAGCTTTGGAGGTAATGTGTTACTTAGAACTGGAGGATCTCTGGTTTAAGCCCCCTCATCAGCCACAACAGTTTTACCTTCAAGACCCTAACAACCTCCTCCGATATGCATGTGTATTCAGTCACAGTACACAGTGAGGGGTTAACATGTACATAATATACTGTAGCTACACTCTGTATGAGCGGGTTGTCATTTGCAGTAAATTGTTGTGTTTGGAGCCATGTACCTGCTTATGAAAGTCATTTCACTGGGCTGGGTCTATGAACTGTTCTGACAGAGCATCTTAGACAGATCTCTTGTGGTTTGGTTTGGGTTTTGAACTGTTCCAGAGAGCTTCAAGCCCTCAGGCTAAGGAATGCTAACCACAGACAGCTCAACACAAACATGACTATTGTAATCCAATTGTAATATCATTGTGAAAATAAAATACCACTGCACACCAAACATAGACGAGTTGACGACAGTCATAGCTCCCGAAATAGGAGAGCAGTGACGTTGTTCAATTTATTTAAAAAATATATTTTTCACCTTTATTTAACCAGGTAGGCTAGTTGAGAACAAGTTCTCATTTACAACTGCGACCTCGCCAAAATAAAGCAAAGCAGTGTGGCAAAACAACAACAGAGTTACACATAAACAAACGTACAGTCAATAACACAATAGAAAAATCTATGTACAGTGTGTGCAAATGTAGACGATTAGGGAGGTAAGGCAATAAATAGGCCGCAGAGGCAAAATAATTACAATTTAGCATTAACACTGGAATGACAGATGTGCAGATGATGATGTGCAAGTAGAAAATAGAGATCCTGGGGTGCAAAAGAGAAAGAGGATAAGTAACAATATGGGGATGAAGTTGGATGGGCTGTTTACAGATGGGCTGTTTACAGATGGGCTGTACAGTGATCGATGAGCTGCTCTGACAGCTGATGCTTAAAGTTAGAGCGGGAGATATAAGCCTCCAGCTTCAGAGATTTTTGCAATTCGTTCCAGTCATTGGCAGCAGAAAACTGGAAGGAAAGGCGGCTAAAGGAAGTGTTGGCTTTGGGGATGACCAGTGCAATATACCTGCTGGAGCGCGTGCTACAGGTGGGTGTTGCTATGGTGACCAGTGAGCTGAGATAAGGCGGGGCTTTACCTAGTACAGACTTATAGATGACCTGGAGCCAGTGGGTTTGTCCTGTTATTTGTGTTGTTGTAGATGAGTGGTCACCATTAACTCTCAGATTAAGGTGGGGTAGCGTGCTGTATCTGTCTGCCTGACAACCAATCAGAGGGAAGGATTCCTGATGGAAGAGGGTAGGAGGGAAATTCAGGGATACAAATACAATAAGCCCGTCCTCCTATAGCTCCTCCCACCATCCTCTGTTTCAGTCTTTAGCACATTCTCTCTTCCTTATTCCCTCCTTCAGGTTCTCTACAATACTTTGGGGAATGTCTAATCCAAGTATGGCCTTCTGTTGTTAGCCAATGCATACACACGCTTATTTTTACATTTTAGTCATTGAGCAGATACTTATCCAGTGCAACTTACAAGAGCAATCACGGTTAAGGGACAGATTTTTCACCTCGTCGGCTCAGGGATTCGAACCGGAGACCTATCGGTTACTGGCCGAAAGCTCTTAACCGCTAGGCTACTTGCCGTCCAGCACATACATACACGCTCACAGGCACACACACACACACGTACACACACACACACACACACACACACACACACACATGAACGCATACACGAACACAAACACAAAACCAATATCAGTTGAAGTATAACTGATTGTTTGGCCCGGGGGAGAGCAGCTCTGCTAGTCATAGAGGGGTGTTTGCTTATCTGCTGCAATATTGTCCGTTTGTCGTAATCATGACACAGCATAGGCTTCTATTGATGGTGAATGCAGAGTCATTGTTATAAATGAAGCAGAGACAGCTTGCCTGTATAACTGACTGGGTGCTATTTCATGTTTGTGTTCCTCTGCTCAGGGAAGATGCAGCACCAAGGAGGCAGCAGCATTGTTGCATTGTAATGATTTAGAGCTATGAGCACACAATAAGAAGACGTCTCTGACAAACACAGGATCCAGTACACTTGTTGTTTTTCTCTAGTGTGAAGGGCCTATACAGTTCAATGGAAGTGCAGCTGTATTCCGCATCTGTGCTGAGGCCATGACCATAGAAGACTCCTTGTATATGTAATTATGCGGTACTGAAACAAAGAGGTATGACTGCACAACTGTAGGACTCATTTGGCTTCTCCTAGGCAGAGTAGTAGCTTCTGTAAGTAGATTGTGTCACCTGAAACCATGGTGCCAGCATTTGGGGCCGTGAGGCGACGTGATGACCAGAGACTCAGAGGAGCACAGTCGTCACCTTCTCCTGCACCTGCTGTTGCCTCCTACACCTACTGTGCACCTACTGTGCTATATCCTGCTGGTGAAGGCCCTTCGGGGGGTCCCTGGATGCCTGGAACACAGATCTAGCCCTCCTCATCCTGCTTTCACCCCTGAGCAACCCGATAGGAAGACGATTAGGGAGAGGTGTGTAAATGTCACAGGACGCAGGGACCTCATCACGGAACACCGCAGGGGGTTCTAGGAGAAAACAACCCCCCCCCCAATCAGGCATGGTAGACGGCAGAGAGAGACCTGCAGAACGCACTGCTGTTAACAGTCTGAGGGGCATTCTGTTTGTGTTCGCTAATCTAGTTTGGGAAGGAGAAAGTAACGGTAACAAAAAAAATGCACAGCTGCATACGCATCAATATGCCTTAGGAATGTCTAGAGGTACTCATTAGTAGGACTACATTACTATATAGTAGCAAAACATTTTGTGTTAAGTTTGGTAGCGTTTTTATGAAACCTTTCATTGGGTTAATCAATTAAAATCTTGCATAGAAAGTTATTGCTCTCCCATTAAAATGTTCCAGTGGAATTCTCAGTGTGTCAGAGGAGATCACCAGGAGGAGATCTCACCAACTCTACGGAGTTATTTTCAGAACAGGGTGATAATTGAGCTGTTGCTTTTTACAGCCGAACAGAAGTCTTCTCTCTCGCGTAGCATCAATGTTTATTATTGGAAATATGAGAGGGAGTTTTCCAGACCAATGACTGGGAAGCGTTTCAGATAAATCTAGCCTGACACCTTTGCTACAGCACCGTTACCTGTGAGTGAGCTAGTGATGATACTTATGAGGACATGTCAGTAATGAGTTCTCCTATAAATTAGCAACATATTAGTTATAAAGGGAGTGAGGGCATTTGCCATTGTTAATCTCATAATAAAAAGCTCTGCCTACCCTTCAGCGAAACCAACTAGAGAGTTGCCATGATGGGGTTTTTGGTCAACATGTTGGCTCAAGTCCTTGTAAAATCCCAAGGCACTGGTTTGAGCTTGATATGGTCAGAGCTTGTTGTGATAGTGTTCTATTCCATCCTTATTCTAATGATATTGGGGTAAGAACAATAAGGATCTTGTCCTTAACCGATCCTGACCGTATATTGATTATTTTGAGATGATTTATTTAGTGGTTGATATTGTTGTGTTGTGTTTCCACCCTGGATACAGTTGTTGATATTGTTATGTTGTGTTTCCACCCTGGACACAGTGGTTGATATTGTTGTGTTGTGTTTCCACCCTGGATACAGTTGTTGATATTGTTGTATTGTGTTTCCACCCTGGACACAGTGGTTGATATTGTTGTGTTGTGTTTCCACCCTGGATACAGTTGTTGATATTGTTGTGTTGTGTTTCCACCCTGCAGGATACAGTTGTTAATATTGTTGTATTGTGTTTCCACCCTGCAGGATACAGTGGTTGATATTGTTGTATTGTGTTTCCACCCTGCAGGATACAGTGGTTGATATTGTTGTGTTGTGTTTCCACCCTGCAGGATACAGTTGTTGATATTGTTGTGTTGTGTTTCCACCCTGGATACAGTTGTTGATATTGTTTTGTTGTGTTTCCACCCTGCAGGATACAGTGGTTGATATTGTTGTGTTGTGTTTCCACCCTGCAGGATACAGTTGTTGATATTGTTGTGTTGTGTTTCCACCCTGCAGGATACAGTTGTTGATATTGTTGTGTTGTGTTTCCACCCTGGATACAGTTGTTGATATTGTTGTGTTGTGTTTCCACCCTGCAGGATACAGTTGTTAATATTGTTGTATTGTGTTTCCACCCTGCAGGATACAGTGGTTGATATTGTGGTGTTAGGTTGTGTTTCCACCCTGCAGGATACAGTGGTTGATATTGTGGTGTTAGGTTGTGTTTCCACCCTGCAGGATACAGTGGTTGATATTGTGGTGTTAGGTTGTGTTTCCACCCTGCAGGATACAGTGGTTGATATTGTGGTGTTGTGTTTCCACCCTGCAGGATAGTTGTTGATATTGTTGTGTTGTGTTTCCACCCTGGATACAGTTGTTGATATTGTTTTGTTGTGTTTCCACCCTGCAGGATACAGTGGTTGATATTGTTGTGTTGTGTTTCCACCCTGCAGGATACAGTTGTTGATATTGTTGTGTTGTGTTTCCACCCTGGATACAGTTGTTGATATTGTTGTGTTGTGTTTCCACCCTGCAGGATACAGTTGTTATTGTTGTGTTGTGTTTCCACCCTGCAGGATACAGTTGTTGATATTGTTGTGTTGTGTTTCCACCCTGCAGGATACAGTTGTTAATATTGTTGTATTGTGTTTCCACCCTGCAGGATACAGTGGTTGATATTGTGGTGTTAGGTTGTGTTTCCACCCTGCAGGATACAGTGGTTGATATTGTGGTGTTAGGTTGTGTTTCCACCCTGCAGGATACAGTGGTTGATATTGTGGTGTTAGGTTGTGTTTCCACCCTGCAGGATAATGTGATTGATATTGTGGTGTTGTGCTTCCACCCTGGACACAGTGGTTGATATTGTGGTGTTAGGTTGTGTTTCCACCCTGCAGGATACAGTGGTTGATATTGTGGTGTTAGGTTGTGTTTCCACCCTGCAGGATACAGTGGTTGATATTGTTATGTTGTGCTTCCACCCTGCACACAGTGGTTGATATTGTGGTGTTGTATTGTGTTTCCACCCTGCAGGATAATGCGGTTGATATTGTGGTGTTGTATTGTGTTTCCACCCTGCAGGATAATGCGGTTGATATTCTGGTGTTGTATTGTGTTTCCACCCTACAGGATAATGTGGTTGATATTGTGGTGTTGTATTGTGTTTCCACCCTGCAGGATAATGTGGTTGATATTGTGGTGTTGTATTGTGTTTCCACCCTGCAGGATAATGTGGTTGATATTGTGGTGTTGTAATGTGTTTCCACCCTGCAGGATAATGTGGTTGATATTGTGGTGTTGTATTGTGTTTCCACCCTGCAGGATAATGTGGTTGATATTGTGGTGTTGTATTGTGTTTCCACCCTACAGGATAATGTGCGTGATATTGTGGTGTTGTATTGTGTTTCTGCCCTGCAGGATAATGTGGTTGATATTGTGGTGTTGTATTGTGTTTCTGCCCTGCAGGATAATGTGGTTGATATTGTGGTGTTGTATTGTGTTTCCACCCTGCAGGATAATGTGGATCTGGGAGACCTGATGTTCTCTCTGTGCTACCTGCCCACTGCCGGCAGACTGACCATCACCATGATCAAGGCCAGGAACCTTAAGGCCATGGACATCACTGGGGCATCAGGTAGAAGTCAACACTACCTCACACCATAACAATACTACCACAAAAACACATAATATCCACTGTGTATTTCTATTCAGAACATCACTATAACACTGTGTTATTCTATTCAATACTACCTAACATCAAAATATGCTGTATACAACAAAAATAGCACAGCAGACTCTGTCTCAGTCTCAATGTCTCAATGTCTCAGTCTCAATGTCTCAGTTTGTCACTCTCTATGTCTCTATCTCTCTAGACCCGTATGTGAAGGTCTCACTAATGTGTGACGGTCGGAGATTAAAGAAGAGGAAAACGTCAACTAAGAGGAACACTCTGAACCCTGTCTACAATGAAGCCATAGTCTTTGATGTCCCACCAGAGAACATTGACCAGATCGGCCTTATGATCGCCGTCATGGACTATGACCGGTGAGTAAATTTAACTCAGAGATCCAGTAGTTTTTAACTCAGTGACTCAGTAGCTTTTAACTCAGTGACTCAGTAGCTTTTGAAATTGCTAGCTACTGCCCTCATTCAACACCATTTTGACTATGCTAGTACTTCCTGGTTTGTGGGCTTATCTAAATTTATGAAGGGGAAGCTCCAGATAGCCCAGAATAAGCTGCTCAGGGTGGTATTGAAGGTGAGTCCTCATACTCACATAGGCAGGAGCTACTTCCAGGAACTAAACTGGCTGCCTGTTGAGGCCAGGGTGTCCCAGATTAGAATAGGTTTGGTTTACAGGAGTATTTATGGTCCTGCGCCCAGATATCTAAGTGATTGATTTCCTCGTGTTAGGGATGCACACAATCACAACACCAGATCAGGTGTTGCTGATGTGTGCTTATACAGGTTCAGGAGTAATGCTAGGAAAGATACTTTCTTACGTACTGGAGCCTCAGAATGGAATGAGTTGCCTCTGCCCATAAAAACAACTTCCTCTCTGGGCAGCTTTAAAAATAAAGTAAAAATATGTTTGATGTCTTCTGTGCCCATATGAATAACCCCTATGATGTAACTGGAATGATGTGTTCTTCTTCTATGTTTTTGTTTAATTATTTCACTGCCATACTGTGTTTGATCTTGTCTAGCCATCTTGTCTCAAGAGGAGCAAAATGGAAATAAGTCCCAGACTTTATTGTGTGTTATCCTCAATGATTTTATTCATGTGCACGTATGGCTTTTTCAAGTTTTACGTGTGCTTGTTTTAAAAAAATGGTTGAATGAATAAATTAAACTAAAAGCTAAACTCAGTGACTCAGTAGCTTTTAAATCAGTGACACAGTAGTTTTTAAATTGTGGTTCTTATGCAGTATATACCCGTGTGCTACTTGTCAGTCTCTCAGGTTTCTTGTAGCCCCTTGAGCGTGTAGATACCTCCAGTCAAGACAATATTGATCCAGAATTGATGCGAGGCATATAAATGGTTAAAAAGCTTTCAATGCAGAAGGGAGTGAATTAGAGAAGGTTACATTACCCCGGAGCCTCCTATCTTGTGGGTAGCAGTCCAACATCTCCTCGTCTTTATCTTCCTTCTATTCTTTCTCTTATCAACTCTCATTTTAGTACCGCTATGTTTTTCTACCATGGAAAATGTATCATCATTACTGTGAAGGCAGACATATTCACATGATCACCTAGCTTTGAATGACGGTTCTGTCACACCATGATTGAAAAGATACTCTCATTCTGTCGCATCATTTAGTTCTGTCACACCATTCATACAGACGCAATATGAATGTTCTTTCCTGAGATTTCACATACCATCATACATTTTGGTTGATGCCCTATTTTTCGACGAATTCACACATTTTCAATGATTCATGTGATTCACTTTTAGATCCACACAGGGTTACTGTAATGTTACTTTAATGTTCTGTCTAAAGTTTGGAATAAACTTGTAGGTTTATCTTACTACCCAAATAAACGTTACGTTTAGGTCGAGACAGTTCTCCTTCATCTCCAGTCCAAAGGCAGGTGTAATGAAGGCCTCTGTGTGTTTCCCTATCCAGTGTAGGCCATAATGAGGTCATCGGGGTGTGTAAAGTGGGCACCGATGCAGAGCACCTGGGCCGAGACCACTGGAGCGAAATGCTGTCGTACCCGCGGAAACCCATCGCCCACTGGCACCCGCTCATAGAGGTAAAGCCGGTGTTCGTGTGTGTGTGTGTTCACATATGTGTCTTGTTTCCAAGTGCAACATTTCCAAGGTTTGCCTCAGCCTAAATAGGTTTGTATTGCATACTGTCAAAATGACTCAAATACCCGACATCTTTGAGCAGACTAGTTTGACCTATGTCTGGTGGTTTCAGACCTCAGACGGTAGAGTGTCGTTACCTGCCACAGGAACTCATTCATCAAAATTATCCTCCTCTTTTCTAAGGCCTCATTCTTCTCAATAATAAATACCCTAAGAGGCTCTCAACCTCTCTACCTCCTAGCGCAAAAAAAATCCTCCATTGTTAAAAACAACCACAGCTGAGAATGCAAAAGGCTTTCAGAGAGTAGGTGTATCTTGATGGCAGCAAAAAGCATGGCAGCAAGTATACTGATTCTTCTGAAGAAGAATCAAGGCCTTTCTACATCTCATGTTTACATTGCATTGTATAAGATGTTGCTATATACAAGGTAGCTGAACAACGGTATACATAAAAAAGCTGACATTCATTGGAAATATATAATAATACATCTATTATTATGGCGGATAGATTGAGTGGAGAGGAGTGTCGAGGAGTTGAAGGAGAGAGTGTGTGACCTGTGCACTCAGCCTTGCGTAATGGCTTTATTGTGTTGGCATCAAAGGAGACTGTCTTCCTGTTAGAACACAGCTGAGTGAACCACCAATGTTTAGAGAGGGAGCGAGGGAGAGAAAGAGAGAGTGAGACAGACAGACAGATAGGGAGAGACATACTGTAGATTAAGTGAAAGAGACAGTACGAGAGCAAGAAAAGAGGTAGAGAGAGGATTTGAGAAAAGGAACAATTAAGTGGGCTATTCTGTTTGCTTCAGGGTTACTTACTTAGTTAGTTACATTATGTGACAATGCTTTGAAATCCTAATTTGAGCCCCCAGGAAAGCACATCTATTATTTAGCAGTCTGCCTCACCAGCCATTTGAATCAATGTTGTTCTGCCTTCACAAGGCCCTCCCCCCCCAAAAAGTCACATATTCAAAACACACCCGGGACGCAAAAGGACTTCAAACGCAACTATGTCTGTGTGTGTTTGTTTGCTCTGTAACCCATCACTCTCTCCCTCACTCTCTTTCTGTAATGGCTTCTGTCTTTTTGCTTTTAAGCCAGCAAACAAAACAATTACTGTCAAGAAGAACTGAACACTGCAAAATACATCTGACTTTGATGAGATGAAAAGAGAGGAAGACGTTTTTCTGCTTGCTTAACTAACCGATTCTGAGCGGCTAGATTTCTGCAAGCGAAAGAAGAGAATCAATCAAGTGCATTCATGTTGAAGTGCTGGGAGTTTGAGAGAATCTCTGTTTTCACTATGGGTGTTTTAGAGAGTAGTTATGTTTGGCAGTCCTCTAAGGAGGATTCTGAGGCAATAAAGATCATTTCCAAAACATATTTTAGTTTGGCACAGCTTGTTGCTTATCACCTACAATTCGTGAGAGATCCTTGTATTAGTGAGCTCTTATTTATGTCTTTAGGTCACAATTGCTGCTATTAAGCTTTAACTACAGTGCAGTGAATGTCACTTTCTAACAGAACTTGCAATTTAATTGGTTTATTGAAGTAGCAGATTTGGTCAATACACTGACCCGAAGTGATCTGTTATCTTCTTCCCCTCTACAGAATGTCTCTAGGACTACTAATCTAAATGTACACAGCTATCTTTATTGGAGGTTTATCTCTCTTTCGTCTCTCTCTCTCTCTCCCACAGTACCAAGGCACCACAGGTGGGAGCCAGGCAGGGTCCTGTAATTCTCTGAAGACTCCTCCGTCTCCGTAAGCTTAACCGCGGGTCCCTCCTGGAATACGACCACAAGGAGAAGAGCCAGGCGGTCCAGCCCAACCGTAGGAGTACCGTCCTGCTGAGTGGTCGACATACTGTTATACGTCATGACAATGTGCGGTCGATCTCATGGTTATCAGAGACCAATCATTGTCTGCTCTGTGTCTCTGGGACAGGACGTTTGCATGGGGAGTTGGATTGATTCAGTTGCATGTTGAGTGACCACATAATATCGTTGTTTTCTTTTTCATTCAGTTCTAAAAAGAAAATGGATGACAAAAACAACCAGGAGGTTTTAACAGTTTGGTCTAAGCCTGAGTTTGAAGTAACTGTTTTTTACATTAGTCTTGCTCTACCTGTTTTTAATGGGGTGTGTCTGTATTGCACAGTGTACTTAAAAACAACCAGTCGAACTGACATACATATTTCATTTGGAAACGGTGCATGAGGTCATGGTTTTTGGTGGAATATCTTCTCCTCAGTTTCTTTCGGTTTCTGTTCTTGGAATAGAATGTTCTGTCGGATGATCACATGACATGTGCAGTGGCAGTTCATTTCTTAGACTTAGTACCTGTATGTAAAAATGTCCTTTCAAATGTTATCAATAAATATTTATTAATAAAAACACAGCTGGGTGGTCAATGTTATAATCCTCACCTGTTGGTATGACAACTACAGATTGTCTTGAGGTGATAAAAGGCATGCGTGTGAGTCTAAGTGTTTTCTGAGAAATGGAGATGGGGTCTAGTCATTTGTTTTGTACCTTGTCGATGATCAGTTGTTTATTTTTGCAAATTACAAATCAAATCAATGAGATTGCAGCCGAGTGGATTACCATGACTGGAAGAAGTGCCTGTATTTGTGAGAAGGTTACTAATGAATCCACATAGAAACCAATGCCAAATGAACATCTACTCAGAACATTCACAGATGACTTATCATTATGGTTTAGAATAATCTGGATACATGTCTAGTTGCTAACTACTGTTTCACTTTATCAGCTGGGTTCAGTGAATAATACTGTTGCTATGCATACCTCTTGGGGATACATGTACTTGTACATTTGAGGCTCTGACAGAATATTGATTCCACTGTTTCCTACAGTGTCATACAGGCTCGTCAGTTCTAGAGCAAGCTGATTGGCTATCGAACCATGTGTCTCTTCATTGCGTAGGCTGCATGTTCTGGGGCTAAATTGGTCCTCCGTTGCTCTCCATGGATTAGCTGCCTCCAGTGATGATGAGCTGTGATTTGTCACTGTCAGAGAGAGTGTTTTCAATCAGACATGCCTGCCCCTCACAAAGTGCCAGAAATCAGAGTGTGATGAAGTTGTACCTACTCCATATCCTGTTCTCAGGTCAATTTAGCATGTTCCTCCTAATGGTAAAGTTATTAGATTAGGAGGGTACTGATCCTAGATCTGTGCCTACTACCCGCAGCACTAGAATCAATTGTACCTCGTGTATTGAGCCAGTTTATCAGATATACTGTAGATCAGAAGAGGTCTACCGTGACTGTCTGTTGAATATCCATGTTTCATTATCTGATGCTTTTAGTGATTAATGACTTTGCATGTTGAACTCTACCTGAATGATGGCGCCATTGTATTGACTTTAGTCATGGGAATCATGTAACATCTGTTGTACTCTGGACTTTTAACATTTCTGGAAATCACTCTTATGGCTACTGTGAAGGTTAACCACATTTACCAGCACGACTTCATAGCTCCATACACATCTATAACAAGCCAACATTGTGTACGTTTTGAAAATGACAAGAGAGAACATTAGGAACTGGAGCCATCCATTTCTTTTTTAGCTGAGTATGTCATCAGCCGTGGTGTAAAGTATTTAAGTACAATAATAATTGAAATTGAAATTACTACTTAAGCAGTTTTCTTTTGGTATCTGTACTTTACTATTACTTCACTACATTCCATAAGAAAATTATGTACTTTTTACTTTTTACTCCATACATTTTCCCTGACACCCAAAATACTCATTACACCCAAAATACTCATTACATTTTGAGTGCTTTGCCAGACAGGAAAACAGTCTAATTCACTCACTTATCTAGAGAACCTCACTGGTCATCCCTACTGCTTCTGATCTGGCAGACTCACTAAATATACATGCTTGGTTTGTTAATTATGTCTGAGTGTTGGAGTGTGCACTGGCTATCCGTAATTAAAATACAAAACTAGAAAATTGTGCCGTCTGGTTTGCTTAACATAAGGACATTTTAAATTTTGATAGTTAGGTATATTTTAGCAATTACATGTACTTTTGGTGCTTAAGTATATTTAAAACCAAATAGAATTTTACTGAAGTAGTATTTTCCGTGTGACTTTCACTTTTACTTGAGTAATTTTCTATTAAGGTATCTTTACTTTTAGTATGGCAACTGGGTACTTTTTCCACCACTGGTCATCAGCCGATACATTCCCTCCCTGCATATGGGACACTTCAGAAGATGATGTGTGACACCATTTAGATGATGATGATGATGCAACGTTCGCTATAAACAGGGCAACTTCCCCATTCTGTGTAGCCTACAGGATGCTTTGGAAATAGAATTAGGAATTAGAACTCTGGAATGGATATGAACCTTCTTATGATGGTCTAAAGGGTCAGCCATTTTGGTCAGGGAGTTGGTCAAACATGATTTGCCAGTGCTGTGATAAGATAGTGTAAAAAAATGAATTTAAAAAATGATCTGCACTGTAAATTTGTAATAGCCAGCCAGTTTAATTGCAATGATTCCATACATTTTTCAAATTATGCCAATATGCCAACATTCTATTTAAACAATGCAGTCAATCCACAGCTATACACTGGCTGAAATTAGTTGATGATAGGATTTAGACAAGTTGTGAATTTATCAAGTACTGATATTGTATAATATAATATCAAACACAGATTTCCAAGAAAATAAAAATTTTGACATTTATGCTTTGTTTACATATATTTTAGAGGCTATTTATACCGAAACAGTATTTATAATTATACAACAATATTTTGGGGTTACAACTGCCCTATCCCATCTGGACAAGAGGAATACCTATGTATGTAAGAATGCTGTTAATCGACTACAGCTCAGCATTCAACACCATAGTACCCTCTAAGCTCATCATTAAGCTAGAGGCCCTGGGTCTCAACCCCTCCCTGTGCAATTGGGTCCTGGACTTTCTGACGGGTCGCCCCCTGGTGGTGAAGGTAGGAAACTGAAATGGCGTAGCAAGATGGCGTAGCAGTCAGACATCCTTGTCCTGTCGTGTCCCTTGTACATATCGTTTTACATATTTTTTTGTCGCATATCCTTTAAAATATTTTGCTAAACCTCATCATCTAAATACTCTCCTGCAACCTGCCTCACCCAATGTGGCGTGGATCTGCTTTTTTTTCCTAAAGTATTTATATTTACTTCGGATCTGAAATCCCTCAACTGAAGCTAGCCAGCTAACTACCAGATATCAGTCAGCAATCCATTGCCAGCGGTCATCAGCTAACCTTCAGCTCGGAAAGCTCTCGCCAGTTCGAACAACGTGACTCTAACCAGAGCATAACGGACCTGCTATTTTTATCCTCGGATTCCTACCGCAAACTGAACATTTTCATCTGGATCTTCACAACTAGCTAACCGCAATCCCGGATGACTACTCCTGGCTAGCATTTCCATCCCAGAGCAAGCACCAATTTAGCTTGATTCTAGCTCGGCCAGGGCTCCTGTGCTACCACCGAAGCATACTCCTGGGCTACAATATCGGTCTGCTAGCTACCTAGAGCTACTTGGAACCCTACTAATTCCACGACTGGTCCATCGACGTCACCGCACGAAGAGGCAAAAACAGACTTACCCCCATCGCGACGCGTCTACTAGCTGCTAGCTTGTTTAGCTCCGGCCTACTAACTGTTAGCTTGTTAGCCTGCTAACTGTCTGAATCGCCGTGTCCCCAGCCAGCCCAACCACTCACTGGACCCATATGTTTACTTGGCTACGCATGCCTCTCTCTAATATCAATATGCCTTGGACATTACTGTCCTGGTTAGTGATTACTGTCTTATTTCACTGTAGAGCCTCTAGCCCTGCTCAATATGCCTTAACCAACCATGTTGTTCCACCTCCTACATATGCGATGACATCACCTGTTTTAAACATCTCTAGAGACTATATCTCTCTCTTCATTACTCAATGCCTAGGTTTACCTCCAATGTACTCACATCCTACCTTACCTTTGTCTGTGCACTATGCCTTTAATCTATGCTATTGTGCCTAGAAACCTGCTCCTTTTACTCTCTTTTCTGAATGTGCTAGATGGCCAGTTCGTATAGTCTTTAGCCGTACCCTTATCCTACTTCTCCTCTGTTCCTCTGGTGATGCGGAGGTTAATTCAGGTCCTGCAGTGCCTAGCTCCACTCCCACCCCCCAGGTGCTCTCATTGGTTGACTTCTGTAAACGTAAAAGCCTTGGTTTCATGCATGTTAACATTA
Organism: Oncorhynchus tshawytscha; assembly: GCF_018296145.1. Classification (NCBI taxonomy): domain Eukaryota; kingdom Metazoa; phylum Chordata; class Actinopteri; order Salmoniformes; family Salmonidae; genus Oncorhynchus; species Oncorhynchus tshawytscha. The sequence continues at coordinate 67,232,537 of NC_056440.1, read as the reverse complement.
GAAGCCTCCTCCCTAAGTTTGTTTAATTCACTGCCCTAGCACACTCTGCCAACCCAGATGTCTTAGCCATGTCTGAATCCTGGCTTAGGAAAACCACCAAAAACCCTGAAATCTCAATTGCTAACTATAATGTTTTCCGCCAAGATAGAACTGCCAAAGGGGGCGGTGTTGCAATCTACTGCAAAGATAGCCTGCAGAGTTCTGTATTATTTTCTAAGTCTGTACCCAAACAATTTGAGCTTCTACTTCTAAAAATGCACCTTTCCAGAAACTCACTGTTGCCGCTTGCTATAGACCTCCCTCTGCCCCCAGCTGTGCCCTCGATACTATATGTGAACTGATTGCCGCCCATCTATCTTCTGAGCTCGTGCTACTAGGTGACCTAAACTGGGACATGCTTAACACCCCAGCCATCCTACAAACTAAGCTTGATGCCCTCAATCTCACACAAATGATCAATGAACCTACCAGGTACAACCCCATATCAGTGAAAACGGGCACCCTCATAGATTCGCCCTCCAAATACACCTCTGCTGTTTTCAATCAAGATCTCAGCGATCACTGCCTCATTGCCTGCATCCGTAATGGGTCTGCGACCAAACGACCACCCTTCATCACTGTCAAACGCTCCCTGAAACACTTCTGCGAGCAGGCCTTTCTAATTGACCTGGCCGGGGTATCCTGGAATGACATTGACCTCATCCCATCAGTAGATGATGCCTGGCTATTCTTTAAAAGTGCCTTCCTCACCATCTTAAATAAGCATGCCCCTCTCAAAAAATGTAGAACTAGGAATAGATATAGCCCTTGGTTCACGCCAGACCTGTCTGCCCTTAACCAGCACAAAAACATCCTGTGGCGTTCTGCATTAGCATCGAATAGCCCCCGTGATATGCAACTTTTCAGTGAAGTTAGGAACAAATATACACAGGCAGTTAGAAAAGCTAAGGCTAGCTTTTTCAAACAGAAATTTGCATTGTGTAGTACTAACTCAAAAAGGTTCTGGGACACTGTAAAGTCCATGGAGAATAAGAGCACCTCCTCCCAGCTGCCCACTGCTCTGAGGCTAGGAAACATTGTCACCACCAATAAATCCACTATAATTGAGAATTTCAATAAGCATTTCTCTACGGCTGGCCATGCTTTCCACATGGCTACCCCTACCCCGGTCAACTGCCCGGCACCCTCCACAGCAACCCGTCAAAGCCCCTACCATTTCTCCTTCACCCAAATCCAGATAGCCGATGTTCTGAAAGAGCTTCAAAATCTGGACCCCTACAAATCAGCCGGGCTAGACAATCTGGACCCTCTCTTTCTAAAATTATCTGCCGAAATCGTTTCAACCCCTATTACTAGCCTGTTCAACCTCTCTTTCGTATCGTCTGAGATTCCCAAAGATTGGAAAGCTGCCGCGGTCATCCCCCTCTGCAAAGGGGGTGACACTCTAGACCCAAACTGCTACAGACCTATATCTATCCTACCCTGTCTTTCTAAGGTCTTCGAAAGCCAAGTTAACAAACAGATTACTGACCATTTCTAATCCCACCATACCTTCTCCGCTATGGAATCTGGTTTCAGAGCTGGTCATGGGTGCACCTCAGCCACGCTCAAGGTTCTAAACGACATCATAACCGCCATCTATAAGAGACATTACTGTGCAGCCGTATTCATCGACCTGGCCAAGGCTTTCGACTCTGTCAATCACAACATTCTTGTTGGCAGACTCGACAGCCTTGGTATCTCAAATGATTGCCTCGCCTGATTTACCAACTACTTCTCTGATTGAGTTCAGTGTGTCAAATCGGAGGGCCTGTTGTCTGGACCTCTGACAGTCTCTATGGGTGTGCCATAGGGTTCAATTCTCGGGCTGACTCTTTTCTGTATACATCAATGATGTTGCTCTTGCTGCTGGTGATTCTCTGATCCACCTCTACGCAGACGACACCATTCTGTATACTTCTGGCCCCTCCTTGAACACTGTGTTAACTAACCTCCAGACGAGCTTCAATGCCATACAACTCTCCTTCCGTGGCCTCCAGCTGCTCTTAAACGCAAGTAAAACTAAATGCATGCTTTTCAATTGATCGCTGCCCGCACCTGCTCGCCCGTCCAGCATCACTACTCTGGACGGCTCTGACTTAGAATACGTGGACAACTACAAATACCTGGGTGTCTGGTTAGACTGTAAACTCTCCTTCCAGACTCACATTAAGCATCTCCAATCGAAAATTGAATCTAGAATCGGCTTCCTATATCGCAACAAAGCATCCTTCACTCATGCTGCCAAACATACCCTCGTAAAACTGAGCATCCTACCGATCCTCGACTTCGGTGATATCATCTATAAAATAGCCTCCAACACTCTACTCAACAAACTGGATACAGTCTATCACAGTGCCATTCGTTTTGTCACCAAAGCCCCATACACTACCCACCATTGCGACCTGTACGCTCTCGTTGGTTGGCCCTCGCTTCATACTCGTCGCCAAACCCACTGGCTACACAGGTTATCTACAAGTCTCTGCTAGATAAAGCCCTGCCTTATCTCAGCTCACTGGTCACCAAAGCAGCACCCACTCGTAGCACGCTCTCCAGCAGGTATATCTCACTGGTCACCCCCAAAGCCAATTCCTCCTTTGGTCTTCTTTCCTTCCAGTCCTCTGCTGCCCATGACTGGAACGAATTGCAAAAATCTCTGAAGCTGGAGACTCACATCTCCCTCACTAGCTTTAAGCACCAGCTGTCAGAGCAGCTTACAGATCACTGCACCTGTACATAGCCCATCTGTAAACAGCCCATCTATCTACCTACCTCTTCCTCATACTGGTATTTATTTATTTATTTTGCTCCTTTGCACCCCAGTATCTCTACCTGCACATTCATCTTCTGCCGATCTACCATTCCAGTGTTTAATTGCTATATTGTAATTACTTCGCCACCATGGCCTATTTATTTCCTTAACTTACCTCATTTGCACTCACTGTATATAGACTTTTTGTTTTCTTTTGTTCTACTGTATTATTGACTGTATGTTTTGTTTATTCCATGTGTAACTGTGTTGTTGTATGTGTCGAATTGCTACGCTTTATCTTGGCCAGGTCGCAGTTGCAAATGAGAACTTGTTCTCAACCTGGTTAAATAAAGGTGAGAAAATAAATAAAAATACATCTCCACTTAGCTGACCCTCAACACTGGGGCCCCAAATGAGTGTGTGCTCAGCCCCCTCCTGTACTCCCTGTTCACCCACAACTGTGTGGCCATGCATGCCTCCAACTCAATCATCAAGTTTGGAGATGACACAACAGTAGTGGGCTTGATTACCAACAACGATGAGACAGCCTACAGGGAGGAGGTGAGGGCACTCGGAGTGTGGTGTCAGGAGAACTACCTCTCACTCAACATAGCAAAGGAGATGATCGTGGACTTCAGGAAACAGCAGAGGGAGCATACCCCTATTCACATTGAAGGGACAGTAGTGGAGAAGGTGGAAGGTTTTAAGTTCCTAGGCGTATACATCACAGACAACCTGAAATGGTCCACCCACACAGACAATGTGGTGCCTATTCAACCTCAGGAGGCTGAACAAATGTGGCTTGTCACCTAACACCCAGCCAAACTTTTACAGATGCCCAATTGAGAGCATCCTGTCGAGCTGTATCACAGCCTGGTACTGAAACTACAGCGCCCTCAATCGCAAGGCTCTCCAGAGGATGGTGCGGTCTGCACAACGCATTACCAGGGGCAAACTGCCTGCCCTCCAGGACACCTACAGCACTCGATGTCACAGGAATGCCCCAAAAATTCAAGGACAGCAACCACCCGAGCCACTGCCTGTTCACCGCGCTATCATCAAGAAGGCGAGGTCAGTACAGGTGGATCAAAGCTGGGACCAAGAGACTGACAAACAGCTTCTATCTCATGGCCATCAGACTGCTGAACAGTGTTCACTGACTCAGAGAGGCTGCTGCTAACATAGAGACTCAAATCAATGGCCACATTAATAAATGGATCACCAGTCACTTTAACAATGTCACTTTAATAATGTTTACATATCTTCTATTATCATCTCATATGTCTATACTGCCTCTGCCGCTCAGCCATCGCTCATCCATATATTTATAATTACATAGTCATATTCCATCCCTTTAGATTTGTGTGTATTAGGTAGTTGTTGGTGATATTGTTAGATTACTTGTTAGATATTACTGCACTGTCGGAACTAGCACAAGCATTTCGCTACACTCGCATTAACATCTGCTAGCCACTTCTATGTGACCAAAAATGTGACCTAAAATGTAATTTGATTTGATTTAAATTAAATTACACAATTTCTGATATTTCTCGTGCCTTTTATTTTCTTGCAGAAGTAAAAACAGGAAATGCATCACTCTACTGCCATTCATTCCAAATAGACTGGTTTGGATTTCTTTCTAACGAAAATAGCTGCCATTATCACTCCATTCTATAACTTTGAGCGATTATGACATAGCCCCTTTAGTAATTTAATAGGATCTCTATGGAGTCGACCACCAGACGACAGGGGCAGATGAACTGTCTTTCTCTGTGTGTGTGTGTTGTATGTCGTATGGAGAGAGCACTACTTTCCTCTTCACAAAACATTGATAAATTAGAGTACCATTGTTGTAGTGTTGCATCTCGTTGTATGACACCACATTCTTTACATCAGCTCTGCTGTCTGGGTACCTCCATGAGCTCTACCACTGTCCTGTCCACCACAGATTAAGATTTCTACATGGCCATTTGGGGCTTCTTTACGCTCCACCTGCCACACAGTGATGATTTCTCTGTTATCTCATCCCAGCTAAGGAGGCCAATGGAAATGCATTTTTTCTTCCATGCTTTTTTCTGTATCGTTATATCAAGGCAAGACATTGCCTTTTACTTCAGGTCCCACATCCCATGGGATATAAAACACACCATCTCATGGTCTTACTGCTTTAACGCAGCTCGTCAATACTGCTCTTTCACAGGTCATTAACATACGACTTTTACACAGCCATACACTATGCTGTATAGCACATAACACTGCTAAGCAGGGCATTAACATGGACCACCATAAAGAGAGAGCGTGTATCACTTCTACCAGTAGTGCTGGCAACAGACAGAGACTGGTGCTACTGCACTGTAGAACATCCTCTTCCATATCTGCTCCCCATTACATTCAGCTAGCTGCAGTCTGTTTCTTTTCTATTGTCCATGATCCCTCTCTTCTCCTCTGTCTAGCATTTAGCATCACTCAGGCCGTTGGTTAGAGTTGCTGTGATGTAGATAAGGCCTCTCATCCCTGACTGATCTAAACCAGGCCGTTAGCTAGCAGCGCTGCTGTTGGATGATGCCGTGCTACAGATGAATAATTTAGTTACCATTAGTATGCGCAGTGTCACAGGTCTCTCTCTCTCTCTCTCTCTCGCCTTTAAGACAGCCAGCCTGATGTCACCTCTTGTCAGGTTAACAACCATGACCCATGGACCCGCAGTCCACAGACACCAACCATTATTGTGTGACAATAGGGTGTGTGAGTGTGACGTGTGTGAGAGTGTGCATGTGGTGTGTGTTTGTGCGTGCATACCTGCAAACCTATCGTTAGTGGTCTGAGTGAAATTGATAAACTACTGTGATACATCCAGGTGCCTACAGAGGTGTTAGCCTATCATGTTGTGTGAGCTTTTATCACCAATCACCTCTGCTGATGACACACAGAGTAATTATCAGGCTGACATGTAGCACTTAAAAGCTGACACTAACAGGTGCTGAGCCAGGGAGGGTTGCTGTCTCTAATGCTATATGTGGTGGCGATCTGCTTTTAATAGTGCAAACATAGAGGACGTATGAATAGACGTGTTGCCATGACTCTTGCCCACTGGGCTGCATGTATTCAATGAGTCGACTCTTGGACTACAACAATAATGTATTCTGATTGCCAACAGTAGTAGTCTGTTGAATGTGGCACTTGATAATCAACTGTATAATAATACTCATTGCGGAGTGATTGACTTGTGCTCAGCCACTCTCTCCTTGCAACATGGTGCAGGCAAATTATGAGAAAATGAACTGCTGCAATAGCGTGAAGGCAGAGGTTGAATATGAGTACAGGCAGAGAGAGAGAGGTAGAGAGAAGGGAAGAGAGAGACAGACATACAGTTATAGGAACTTAATTTGATCCAGTTTGCAACAGCAGGAAAATAATTCTGCAGTAACAGGAAATGTGAAATATTATGTGGATTATAATTAATGGAGATTTTTTGTAGGCTTTGATACATTGTTTATTTGGGCAAAACTGGAAATGGAAAATGGAAATTACAAACTTACAAAGCCTTTTGTAATACAAGTTGGCATTTCTTGTTCTGCAGTACAAGTCTCAGAAACAAAAGAGTGATCAAATTAATATCCTAAATCTGTACAGACAGACAGACATACTGACATACAGGCAGACTAGGTCTATAGAAATAGGCTGTTCCAGTGTTCTGGGTGCATATGTGGATAGGTAACTAACTTGATGATGTCACAATGACCCTTTACCGGGGATGGAGCTCTAGTTGTTATAAGGGAACATTATGAGGTAACATGTTGCCACGGAAACACACTTATGTCATAATCTCAGACCACATTAAAATGGTCAGACAAGCTCAGGTAGAGCGCATTAGCTACATTCGAACGATCTCTCAACCTATAACTGATTTGATTGATTACAACAGTACACTACCTTGTCGTGACATGGGTCAGAGACTAAGTGACCCTGTCCCTGAGGTATCCCATAGGGAGAAACCAAAGGAGACACAGGAACATAAAGATAAACCCAAGGAGAAGAGGATCCCTCAAGCCCTGACCTTTCTTCAGCTGTTTACACTGCTGAGCTGCATCAAGGTGAAGAAAACACCCTTTGATCCCTCCCAGAGTGGTGATGGGAGAAAGGGAACAACGATAAACGATACAAACAACAATAATGACTCTGATACTGGTGAGTGTTAGGAGGTGTATATTGATTAGTGCTGCTACATTGTACAATTATCTAGGCTTCACTTGGAAAAAAACAGGTCATGTGTCTTAGAAATGTTTCACTTACAGGTTTGGACTACTCTGCAGGTGATGTGAAAAGGATCAAGGACAAGAGTAAAGGAAAGGTTGGGGGAGAGAAACATAGCATTGAATCTCAGGACCACAAATGCAGAACGACACAGGAAAAAGAAAAAGACATTAAACAAAGACCTAACTCGGTAAGACATCCAAACTTGCTTATTAATGAGGATTAACCCATGCATTTGACAACTGATAATGACCACAATAAGGAAAACACAGCATATTGTGTTGAATCTGATCCTTTGACATGGCTTGACAAATGTGATAATGTCACAATGCCCCTTCAGATGGGGTAGGCCCTAATAGTTATTAGGAAAAGTCTAAACAGAATCCATGGAACGTCCCAACTCTGACCTTTGACTTTGGAATTGAAATGGTTAAGGTAAGGGTTAAGGTTAAGATTGGGGTTAAGGTTAGGGTTTAGGGTAGGGACGTCCCAAGGATCACGGACAGCACTAACCCTAGTTATTATGGGGTAACATTTTGACATGGAAACACACTTAGGAAATAATATTTGTTGCCAATCAAGCTAGAGCTCATTGGCTATGTATATTCAACATTGATATTGTAGTTTGAAATGTCAGTAGATTTCTAACTGATGTACTGATTGCGACACTGAGGTCTCCCCTGAGGAGCAAGCAAAGAAGACCCAGCAGAAAGAGAAGAAGAAGAGCATCCATCCAGCTGTGGCGGCCCTGCAGCTGTTCACTCTCTTCTGCTGTGGTGGGAAAGTCAAGCTGAGGAAGTCTCGTCCCTCTCAGAACAGACAGAGTAGAAAGGACCAGGACAAAGATAATGCATCTGATACTGGTGAGTGTTATGCGGTGTCTGCTGATTAGATATAGAATGAGATTGGCTCCACTTGGAACAACGTGTCTTCAAAATCAAAATGTCTAATCTACACAGGTTCAGACTTGTCTGGAGGTGATGTTACAACCAAAAGGGTCAAGGACAAGATTAATGGAAAGGTGGGGAGGGAGAAAGACCGGACTGAAGTTCAGCTGTTGAAATCATCTCAGGACCACAAACCTGTAAGTCCAACACCAGAAACAGACAAGGGAACTAATTCAGGACAAAGACCTAACTCTGTGAGACAACCAAACATGCTGTATCATATTTTATTGTGAGCAAAATATCTTTCTGATAATGCTGTGTTATCATTGGGTGTTACAATTGTGTTGTGCAGGACAATCGAAGGACACCCCGGCAAGTGAAGACCCCTGTGGAGGAAATTTACATAAGACCTGACTCTCCGACTCTACCACGTGCCCACGTAAGATACTGAAACCTAAATTACTATACAGACAGAGATTAAAGCATCTAGACAATTTCCCCTCTGACCTCAACCTAACCACCCTTTTCCTCCGGGTAGAGCTCCCTCTCTCAGTTTTCCCTGGCTCGGAACCTGGTCATTCTTCCGCTGGAGTGGCAGCTACCCGGAGTCCCTCTGACCACCTCGTCTATGGCAACTAGGACAGAGAGAACCCCATCCTCTACCAACACTTTGACACATGCGCAGATGGAAACACAGACATCAGATATGAACACAGACACACAGACCACTTCTACCTCTCAGAGCCAGATCTCCATGGTCTCATCGGAGACCATGATAGATCTTCACACGTCAGACTCCATTACCCAGACCTCCACTCTTGACATGGCACTGACCCCTGAGAGCACTAAGGACATGATCACTACTGATGAGGATGTGAAGGATGACTCTGCTAAAGATTTGATCTCCACCCTAACAGACACCTCTATGGAGAAATCCATCAGTGAGACCAGCCTGAAAGACCTCATCGCTGAGTATGAAGATGACAATGAGCTGAAGGATATGGCTGCCTCCGCTACCCCTGCTACTGATAATGCCAATGAGGATGCAATGCTGCTGGAGATTGCAGCACTTTTTGACTGATGGAGACCGAGCTGCCTCTGCATCTCTGAAGAGCCAATAGGCCTAATGAACATTTCAATGTAGCAAAAGCTATACTTTGATCAATTAATAAAACATATTTTCTTCAGCAAATTTTTACTACGGTTGATATGTGACGCAGCATGTTTAGATTAGACCTATTTGTTTGAATTCACCAAAAATAATAAATATTACTGCCAAGGGAACAATCAAACTACTACAGGTAGGGGAGAGTGAATATATCAGCATAGAGTTCATTTGGACAATAATGATCCATAAGCATATTGCATTCTGTAATGTATGAAATAACATTCACCCACAGCGAATACAAATCAGACGTGTTCTATTTTCTCCCTCTGTCCTTCCCTCCCACATCCTAATGAGGTTTAGATCGTCATGTTATCCAGCCCTTAAACTGTTTAGCATTTTAATAACACCTCACAAACTCAGGGCCTAATTACCTTTGTTACACATGCATCAAATAGAGTCCTCCTGTCACCACATATCTGAGCCACCTGAAGATGCTTTGTTACTGGTGGGTTTCCAACAGATTACAGGGAGATTGGTGAAGTAAGTCAACCTAAATAAGGATGGTGGGAACATCCTCATACTACAGCACATCATTCTCTTTGCCTGTATTACAGGAGGGGAGGATATATTGGTGTCATCAGAGTAATTGATTAGCACACAAACTGTATGTGTCGTTTTATCACCTTGAATGGTGACAGAATAGAGAGCTTTGAAACTATTGAATTAAGTATTAAAATACCAGGTGAAAAATGCTCCGTTAGAAAACCACTTTGAGAATTTAGGTATTTTATGAATTCTCACAGGGAAGATTTCAGTCAAACTGCACTTTTCTGTCTCTGTCATGCCTGTGGTCACCAGCTGTACAGACACCCCAGAGTTGCATATTCCAGTGGCCTACACACATGGATAATGAGCTGAGACAAGCAGTAGTAGCAGCACATCGTTTAGGGTTACAGCCAAGCTGTCCTTCACCTGAGAAACCCCCTAGTTGTACATGAGTGCACTCTCCACAATAAAGATCACCCTGACATCAATATACTGTTGACAAAGTAGACTTGGATTTAAATCAATATAACATAGATACTGTACATGTATATAATTAAGCATGACGTTTTTGAGGATTGTTAATCTAGAAAAGATGCAGGACATATTAACTCTGAAAGGGGAGGGAGAGAGGAGAGAGGGGGGTGACTGGGTGGATATAGAGGAGAGACAGTAGGAGGGATGGTGAGATGTATCAATCTATGAATTCAAATATTAATCTACCAAATAAGGAGATCAAAGTGTCTCTAACCCAAATGTACACATAGACATGCACGTACACTCAGACATGCATGTACACACACCTACACACACACACACACACACACACACACACACACACACACACACACACACACACACACACACACACACACACACACACACGCTCACACCCAGTCCTCTATCCACATGAAGTGGCCAGGGCATCACAATGATCTGGTTACAAGGACATTGAGAGAAGCTGCCCTCATTTCCTTTCTCACAGGAGGAGCGCTGGAGTGGGCAAACACTGTGTGGAGAGAGGAGGACGCGACGTTGGACCACTTCGAGGAGTTCACCCGGGGGAAAGGCTCTTCCGGACCTTGGCCGGCAGAGCGGGCAGGAACGCAGGGCCCTCATCGACCACTATCGATGCAACCTACGAGAGGACGTCCGACGTGAGCTGGCCTGCAGGGATGCCACCATCTCCTTTGACCAACTGGTGGATTTGTCCATCCGGTATGATAACCTGCTGGTCACCCGCGGATGTCCAGAGGAGGCTCTGTTAGTGCCATCTTCCAGCACCCCCACTACGGTGCCCATGGAGTTAGGAGGGGCTGCTCAAAGGGAGACTGGAGGAGGAGCCATCACATGCACCATCTGAGGCCGCAGAGACACTGCCGGTCGGTGGCATGTTGGTTCCTCTGGGAGTCGAGGCAACTCTGGCGTAACCCCAGGTGAGTTCGCACCACACTCATCCAGAATCCTCAGTTGATCAACTGTTTGTGCCTGTTTGTTTCCCTGAATTTTCTCCACATTCCCAGCATAAGGCGCTCGTTGATTCATGAGCAGCTGGGAATTTTATCGACAGAGCGTTAGCCATTAGTTTAGGGATCCCCATTTTTCCTGTAGTTAGACCCTTCCCGGTTCACGCTCTGGATAGTCGACCATTATGGTCCGGAATAATCAGGGAGGCCACCATCTCCTTGGCCATGGTTATGCAGGGGGATCACGAGGAGAAAATCAGCCTCTTCCTCATTGACTCTCCTGCGTTTCCTGTGGTATTAGGCCATCCCTCGTTGGCTCTGCAAAACCACACTATTTTCTGGCAACAGAGGGCTCCCACGGGGTGGTCGCGAGAGTGCTCAGGGAGGTGTGTAGGTGTTGCCGTTGGTGCTACCACGGCAGGGAAAGTCAAGACCATGTCTCCACTGTCCACATCCCCCAGAATATGCCGATTTGGCTCTCGCCTTCTGTCAAAGGAAGGCGACTCGATTACCACCTCATCGACGTTGGGATTGTGCGATAAGTCTCCTGGCAGATGCTGTGCTTCCCAGGAGTCACGTGTATCTCCTGTAGCAAGCAGAGACGGTGGCTATGAATACATATGTCTCTGAATCGCTGCGTCATCCGCCTTCTCAAGTTTATTTTTTGTGAAGAAGATGGATGGAGGTTTACGCCCGTGCATTGACTATAGAGGAGTCAATCAAATCACGGTGAGATACAGTTATCCGCTACCTCTTATTGCCACGGCAATTGAATCAATGCATGGGGCGCGCTTCTTCACGAAACTGATCACAGGAGTACGTATAAACTGGTGCGTATCCGGGAGGGAGACGAGTGGAAGACAGCGTTTAGTACCACCACAGTGCATTATGAGTACCTCGTCATGCCGCACAGGTTGATGAATGCTCCATCAGTTTTCCAGTCCTTTGTAGACGAGATGTTCAGGGACCTGCACAGGCAGGGTGTAGTGGTGTATATCGCTGACATTCTGATATAATCTGCTACACGCACCGAGCATGTGTCCTTGGTGCGCAAGGTACTTGGACGACTGTTGGAGCCTTTACCTGTATGTCAAGGCTGAGAAGTGCCTGTTCTTTCAGCAGGCTGTCTCTTTCCAAGGGTATCGCATTTTCACATAAGGGGTGGAGATGGAGAGTGACCACATTGCAGCCATGCGTAATTGGCCGACTCCCACCACGGTAAAGGAGGGGCAGCGGTTTTTAGGGTTTGCCAATTTCTACCGGAGAAATGTCCGGGGTTTCGGCCTGGTTGCTGCTCCCATTACCTCATTGCTGAAGGGGGGTCCTGTATGGTTGTAATGGTCGGCTGAAGCGGACAGGGCTTTTGGGCAGCTAAGAGCTCTGTTTACTTCGGCACCCGTGCAGGCCCATCTGGATCCCTCTTTGGCATTCATAGTGGTGGACGCGTCCGAGGCTGGGCTAGGAGCCGTGCTCTCACAGCACTCGGGTACGCCACCAAAACTCCGCCCCTGTGCTTTCTTCTCGAAGAAGCTCAGCCCAGCGGAGCTTAACTATGATGTGGGGGACCACGAGTTGTTGGCTGCGGTTAAAGCGTTGAAGGTGTGGAGACATTGGCTTGAGGGGGCTAAACACCCTTTCTTCATCTGGACTGACCACCGCAAACTGGAGTACATCCAGGCAGCGAGGAGACTGAATTCCCATCAGGCAAGGTGGGCCATGTTCCTTACCCGTTTTGTGTTTACCCTATCCTACAGACCAGGTTCCCAGAATAAGACGGCAGACGCACTGTCCCGGCTGTGTGACACAGAGGAGCGGCCCATGGATCAGACTCCCATACCCCCGGCCTCCTTCCTGGTAGCGCTGGTCGTGTGGGAGCTGGATGTGGAAATTGAGCAGGCTTTGCGTACATAGCCCGCCCCCCTCCAGTGCCCCGTTGGGCGTATGTACCTTCCGTCAGCTGTCCGTGACCAGTTGATCTATTGAGCCCACACATCTCTGACGGTGCTCTGTCTGACTGGAAAGTACTGATGGCCCACCTTGGCAAAAGACGTGAGGGCTTATGTTTCCTCCTGCTCGGTGTGTGCCTAGTATAAGGCTCAAAGACACATGTCCAGAGGTAATTAAATCCCTTACCCGTTCCACAACGACCTTGGTCACATCTGTCAGTGGATATCCTAACAGATCTTTCTCTTTCACAGGGAAACACTACGATCCTGGTCGTTGTGGATCGTTTTTCTAAGTCCTGTCATCTCCTCCCTCCTCCCTCCTCCCTCCCTCTGCTCGGTCATGCTATGGCCCTGCAGGCTGCGGAAGCCCTGTTGACTCACATCTTCCGGCACTACGGGGTGCCTGAGGATATAGTGTCGGACCGGGGTCCCCAGGTCATGTCAAGAGTTTGGAAGGCATTCATGGAACGTCTGGGGTTCTCGATCAGCCTTACCTCAGGTTTTCACCTCGAGAGTAACGGGCAGGGAGAGAGAGTCAACCAGGATGTGGGCAGGTTTCTGCGGTCTTATTGCCAGGACCGGCTGGGTGAGTGGGCTGCGTTCGTGCACTGGGCCGAGATGGCACAGTACTTGCTTCGTCACTCCTCCACTAACCTCTCCCCCTTTCAGTGTGTATTGGGGTACCAGCTGGTTCTGGTGCAATGGCATCAGGGTCAGACTGAAGCTCCTGCGGTGGTGACTGGTTTAGGCGGGCGGAGGAGACATGGGAGGCCACCCGTGTACACCTCCAGCGAGCCGCTCACTGCCAAATAACCAGAAGGGACCATCACCGCAGTGAGACCGGGTCTGGCTCTCGACCCGTAACCTGCCCGTCACGTTCTGACCTTAGTTCTTTTGTTATGTCTTTGTTTTAGTATGGTCAGGGTGTGAATTGGGTGGGTTGTCTATGTTCCTTTTTCTATGATTTGGCATTTCTGTGTTTGGCCCGGTATGGTTCTCAATCAGAGGCAGCTGTCATTCGTTGTCCCTGATTGAGAACCATACTTAGGTAGCCTGTTTCACTTTTGAGTGGTGGGTGATTGTTTCCTGTGTCTGTGTTTGTACCATATGGGACTGTTTAGATTTTCGTTTGTTCATTCACGTTGTTATTTTGTATTTTTGTAGTGTTCAGTTTTATATATTAAAATGGACACTTACCACGCTGCACATTGGTCCGACATCTCTTACTACTTGTAAGAAGAAGAGGAGAGTCGTTACACTGCCCCTCCGACTGCCCTGCCGAAAGCTGGGTCCACGGTTTGTGCCTCTGATTATCGTATTAACCCCTCGTTCCATGTGTCTCTCCTCAGGCCGGTGGTGGCTGGTCCGCTCCAGGAATCTGAGGTGTGGGAGGTCCCTCCACCCCCTTTGGACATCGAGGGGGCCCCAGTGTACATCGTTCGTTCCATCCTATATTCGAGGTGTCGGGCGAGGTGTCTTCAGTACCCTGTGGAATGGGAGGGGTAGGGTCCGGAGGAGAGGTGCTGTGTTCCGGTTGCGGATGTTTTAGATCCTGAACTGCTGCGGGAGTTTCACCGTCGCCGGATCGCCCTTCACTTCGCCATCCGGGTCGTCCTCGAAGCTGGTGTCGGCGTGCCACTGGAGCTTCGCGTCAAGGGCGGGGTACTGTCACGACTTCCCCCGAAGTCGTTTCCTCTCCTTATTTGGGCGACGTTCGGCGATTGAAGTCACAGTTTTTTTAGCCATCAACTCTCCATTTTTCATTTTCTTTCATTTTTCCCTAATCATGATATATGTATTTAGCCCTCTTTTTCCCATCATGTCTTTGTGTGTAATTGTTTGTTTGGTATTGTGGATTATTGTCGGGCGCTTTACTTATGTCATGTTCCGTGTCTTTGGCACGTTTTTGTTTTTATGTGCTATGTATTTTGGAAAGGAATTAAAGTGTGCCTGTTCACTACACTCTGCTCTCCTGCACCTGACTTTGTCTCCCATACACACCTTTGACAGTCATCTATGAACATTTGAACATCTTGGCTATGTTCTGTTACAATCTCCACCCGGCACAGCCAGAAGAGTACTGGTCACCCCTCATAGCCTAGTTCGTCTCTAGGTGTCTTCCTAGGTTCTGGCCTTTCTAGGGAGTTTTTCATAGCCATCGTGCTTCCACCCCTGCATTGCTTGCTGTTTGCGGGTTTAGGCTGGGTATCTGTACAGCACTTTGAGATATCAGCAGATCTAAGAAGGGCTTCATAAATAAATTTGATTTGATTTATAAATACATTTGATTTGACAGACAGGCTCTATTACAGTCTGTCAGTTTTTGCTGGCCCTGTCTTTACCCTGCTCATAGGACATGATGGACAGTGTGTGTGTGTCCGTGTCTTCAGTAATGTGTGTGTGCATGCGTTCCTAGAAATGCATGCGTGGTTGCAAACACATAAATGTGTGTGTGTGTGTGTGTGTGCATGTGGTGTGTGTTTGTGCATGTGGTGTGTGTTTGTGCGTGCATACCTGCAAACCTATCGTTAGTAGTCTGAGTGAAATGGATAAACTACTGTGATACATCCAGGTGCCTACAGAGGTGTTAGCCTATCATGTTCTGTGAGCTTTTATCACCAATCACTTCTGCTGATCACACACAGAGTAATTATCAGGCTGACATGTAGCACTTAAAAGCTGACACTAACAGGTGCTGAGCCAGGGAGGCTTGTTGTCTCTAATGCTACATGTGGCGGCGATCTGCTTTTAATAGTGCAAACATAGAGGAGGTATGAATAGACGTGTTGCCATGACTCTTGCCCATTGTGCTGCATGTATTCACTGAGTCGACTCTTGGACTACAACAACATTGTATTCTGATTGCCAACAGTAGTAGTCTGTTGAATGTGGCACTTGATAATCAACTGAATAATCATACTCATTGTGGAGTGATTGACCTGTGCTCAGCCACTCTCTCCTTGCAACATGATGCAGGCAAATTATGAGAAAATCAACTGCTGCAATAGGGTGAAGGCAGAGGTTGAATATGAGTACAGGCAGAGAGAGAGAGGTAGAGAGAAGGAAAGAGAGAGACAGACATACAGTGGTAGGATCTTAATTTGATCCAGCAGGAAAATACAGACATACAGGCAGACTAGGTCCATAGAAATAGGCTGTTCCAGTGTTCTGGGTGGATATGTGGATAGGTAACTAACTTGGTGATGTCACAATGCCCCTTTACCAGGGAAGGAGAACTAGTTGTTATAAGGGAACATTATGAGGTAACATGTTGCCACGGAAACACACTTATGTCATAATCTCAGACCACATTAAAACGGTCAGACAAGCTCAGGTAGAGCGCATTAGCTACATTCGAACGATCTCCCAACCTATAACTGATTTGATTGATTACAACAGTACACTACCTTGTCGTGACATGGGTCAGAGACTAAGTGACCCTGTCCCTGAGGTATCCCATAGGGAGAAACCAAAGGAGACACAGGAACATAAAGATAAACCCAAGGAGAAGAGGATCCCTCAAGCCCTGACCTTTCTTCAGCTGTTTACACTGCTGAGCTGCATCAAGGTGAAGAAAACACCCTTTGATCCCTCCCAGAGTGGTGATGGGAGAAAGGGAACAATGATAAACGATACAAACAACAATAATGACTCTGATACTGGTGAGTGTTAGGAGGTGTATATTGATTAGTGCTGCTACATTGTACAATTATCTAGGCTTCACTTGGAAAAAAACAGGTCATGTGTCTTAGAAATGTTTCACTTACAGGCTTGGACTACTCTGCAGGTGACGTGAAAAGGATCAAGGACAAGAGTAAAGGAAAGGTTGGGGGAGAGAAACATAGCATTGAATCTCAGGACCACAAATGCAGAACGACACAGGAAAAAGAAAAAGACATTAAACAAAGACCTAACTCGGTAAGACATCCAAACTTGCTTATTAATGAGGATTAACCCATGCATTTGACAACTGATAATGACCACAATAAGGAAAACACAGCATATTGTGTTGAATCTGATCCTTTGACATGGCTTGACAAATGTGATAATGTCACAATGCCCCTTCAGATGGGGTAGGCCCTAATAGTTATTAGGAAAAGTCTAAACAGAATCCATGGAACGTCCCAACTCTGACCTTTGACGTTGAAATTGAAAGGGTTAAGGTAAGGGTTAAGGTTAAGGTAGGGGTTAAGGTTAGGGTTTAGGGTAGGGAAGGCCCAAGGATCACTGACAGCACTAACCCTAGTTATTATGGGTTAACATTTTGACATGGAAACACACTTAGGAAATAATATTTGTTGCCAATCAAGCTAGAGCTCATTGGCTATGTATATTCAACATTGATATTGTAGTTTGAAATGTCAGTAGATTTCTAACTGATGTACTTACTGATTGTGACACTGAGGTCTCCCCTGAGGAGCAAGCAAAGAAGACCCAGCAGAAAGAGAAGAAGAAGAGCCTCCATCCAGCTGTGGCGGCCCTGCAGCTGTTCACTCTCTTCTGCTGTGGTGGGAAAGTCAAGCTGAGGAAATCTCGTCCCTCTCAGAACAGACAGAGTAGAAAGGACCAGGACAAAGATAATGCATCTGATACTGGTGAGTGTTATGGGGTGTCTGCTGATTAGATATAGAATGAGATTGGCTCCACTTGGAAGAACGTGTCTTCAAAATCAAAATGTCTAATCTACACAGGTTCAGACTTGTCTGGAGGTGATGTTACAACCAAAAGGGTCAAGGACAAGATTAATGGAAAGGTGGGGAGGGAGAAGGACCGGACTAAAGTTCAGCTGTTGAAATCATCTCAGGACCACGAACCCGTAAGTACAACACCAGAAACAGACAAGGGAACTAATTCAGGACAAAGACCTACCTCTGTGAGACAACCAAACATGCTGTATCATATTTTATTGTGAGCAAAATATCTTTCTGATAATGCTGTGTTATCATTGGGTGTTACAATTGTGTTGTGCAGGAAAATCGAAGGACACGCCGGCAAGTGAAGACCCCTGTGGAGGAAATTTACATAAGACCTGACTCTCCGACTCTACCATGTGCCCACGTAAGTTACTGAAACCTAAATTACTATACGGACAGACAGAGATTCAAACATCTAGACAATTTCCCCTCTGACCTCAACCTAACCACCCTTTTCCTCCGGGTAGAGCTCCCTCTCTCAGTTTTCCCTGGCTCGGAACCAGGCCATCCTCCCACTGGAGTGGCAGCTACCCGGAGTCCCTCTGCCCACCTCGTCTATGGCAACTAGGACAGAGAGAACGCCATCCTCTACCAACACTTCGACACATGCGCAGATGGAAACACAAACATCAGATATGAACACAGACACACAGACCACTTCTACCTCTCAGAGCCAGATCTCCATGGTCTCATCGGAGACCATGATAGATCTTCACACGTCAGACTCCATTACCCAGACCTCCACTCTTGACATGGCACTGGCCCCTGAGAGCACTAAGGGCATGATCACTACTGATGAGGATGTGAAGGATGACTCTGCTAAAGATTTGATCTCCACCCTAACAGACACCTCTATGAAGAAATCCATCAGTGAGACCAGCCTGGAAGACCTCATCGCTGAGTATGAAGATGACAATGAGCTGAAGGATATGGCTGCCTCCGCTACCCCTGCTACTGATAATGCCAATGAGGATGCAATGCTGCTGGAGATTGCAGCACTTTTTGACTGATGGAGACCGAGCTGCCTCTGCATCTCTGAAGAGCCAATAGGCCTAATGAACATTTCAATGTAGCAAAAGCTATACTTTGATCAATTAATAAAACATATTTTCTTCAGCAAATTTTTACTACGGTTGATATGTGACGCAGCATGTTTAGATTAGACCTATTTGTTTGAATTCACCAAAAATAATAAATATTACTGCCAAGGGAACAATCAAACTACTACAGGTAGGGGAGAGTGAATATATCAGCATAGAGTTCATTTGGACAATAATGATCCATAAGCATATTGCATTCTGTAATGTATGAAATAACATTCACCCACAGCGAAAAAAATCAGACGTGTTCTATTTCCTCCCTCTGTCCTTCCCTCCCACATCCTGATGAGGTTTAGATCGTCATGTTATCCAGCCCTTAAACTGTTTAGCATTTTAATAACACCTCACAAACTCAGGGCCTAATTACCTTTGTTACACATGCATCAAATAGAGTCCTCCTGTCACCACATATCTGAGCCACCTGAAGATGCTTTGTTACTGGTGGGTTTCCAACAGATTACAGGGAGATTGGTGAAGTAAGTCAACCTAAATAAGGATGGTGGGAACATCCTCATACTACAGCACATCATTCTCTTTGCCTGTATTACAGGAGGGGAGGATATATTGGTGTCATCAGAGTAATTGATTAGCACACAAACTGTATGTGTCGTTTTATCACCTTGAATGGTGACAGAATAGAGAGCTTTGAAACTATTGAATTAAGTATTAAAATACCAGGTGAAAAATGCTCCGTTAGAAAACCACTTTGAGAATTTAGGTATTTTATGAATTCTCACAGGGAAGATTTCGGTCAAACTGCACTTTTCTGTCTCTGTCATGCCTGTGGTCTGCATGGAGAAGCAGTAGTAGCAGCACATGGTTTAGGGCTACAGCCAAGCTGTCCCTCACCTGAGAAACCCCCTAGTTGTACATGAGTGCACTCTCCACAATAAAGATCAGCCTGACATCAACATACTGTTGACTAAGTAGACTTGGAACTAATTCAACATAACATAGTTACTGTACATGTATGTAATTAAGCATGACGTTTTTGAGGATTGTTAATCTACAAAAGATGCAGAACATATTAACTCTGAAAGGGGAGGGAGAGAAGAGAGGGGGGTGACTGGGTGGATATAGAGGAGAGACAGTTGGAGGGATGGTGAGATGTATCCATCTATGAATTCAAATATTAATCTACCAAATAAGGAGATCAAAGTGTCTCTCACCCAGATGTACACACAGACATGCACGAATACACAGACATGCACGTACACACACCTACACACACAAAAACACACACACGCTCACACCCACTCCTCTATCCACATGAAGTGGTCAGGGCATCACAGTGATCTAGTTACAAGGACATTGAGAGAAGCCATTTCTTTCCTCTAGAGACTGTAACATTGTTGATGTTGGGATTATAGCATAGTTGAGACTTGTTTACGAGTTGCTGTGCATTTTGTTGCCAACCTATTTTGTTACCTGACAACTTTATGGTTTTTACTTTTTAATTACCGTTTATATTTTTGTTTTTTCCCTCAACTTTTTCACTCCGGACGCTTTATCTGGACACGGTTCGTCAGGACCTCCAACAGCCGAAGCTAAGTAGTAACATTAATCAGCACTAATCAATATACACCTCCTAACACTCACCAGTATCAGAGTCATTATTGTTGTTTGTATCGTTTATCGTTGTTCCCTTTCTCCCATCACCACTCTGGGAGGGATCAAAGGGTGTTTTCTTCACCCTGACGCAGCTCAGCAGTGTAAACAGCTGAAGAAAGGTCAGGGCTTGAGGGATCCTCTTCTCCTTGGGTTTATCTTTATGTTCCTGTGTCTCCTTTGGTTTCTCCCTATGGGATACCTTTATCTGGACACGGTTCATCAGGACCTCCAACAGCCGAAGCTAAGTAGTAACATTAACATGATGCCTTCTAATTGCAGTCGCTGTACTCATAATATACAGGAGAACGATCGCCTTACGCGAGGATAGCTGTGCTACAAGCCCAGCTTCAGACGCAATCGTTAGGCAAGGGTAATTTCAGTGTAGGAAAGGATGAAACAGCGTCTGTGCCACCAGTAAGTACAGATAGTAGTATAAATCCCCTGGCACAGTCCCCGCAGCCGGACAACTTTCTCACGGTTTCTGGAAGGAAATGCTGTAGGAATGCTCAACCGGTGTCGCTCATTCAGCAGACAGAAACTTTCAACCGGTTTTCCCCATTAAGCAGGGAGTCGGAGTCAGAGGCCGAGTCTTCTCTGGTCTCTACTCCTCCCTTTACGGGGTCTGAGACGCTGAAGCTTCCCACCATTAGCTCTGACAAATTGAAAACTCTAGTCATTGGCGACTCCATTACCCGCAGTATTAGACTTAAAACGAATCATCCAGCGATCATACACTGTTTACCAGGGGGCAGGGATACCGACGTTAAGGCTAATCTGAAGATGGTGCTGGCTAAAACTAAAACTGGCGAGTGTAGAGAGTATAGAGATATTGTTATCCACGTCGGCACCAACGATGTTAGGATGAAACAGTCAGAGATCACCAAGCGCAACATAGCTTCTGCGTGTAAATCAGCTAGAAAGATGTGTCGGCATCGAGTAATTGTCTCTGGCCCCCTCCCAGTTAGGGGGAGTGATGAGCTCTACAGCAGAGTCTCACAACTCAATCGCTGGTTGAAAACTGTTTTCTGCCCCTCCCAAAAGATAGAATTTGTAGATAATTGGCCCTCTTTCTGGGACTCACCCACAAACAGGACCAAGCCTGACCTGCTGAGGAGTGACGGACTCCATCCTAGCTAGAGGGGTGCTCTCATCTTATCTACCAACATAGACAGGGCTCTAACTCCTCTAGCTCCACAATGAAATAGGGTGCAGGCCAGGCAGCAGGCTGTTAGCCAGCTGGCCAGCATAGTGGAGTCTGCCACTAGCACAGTCAGTGTAGTCAGCTCAGCTATCACCATTGAGACCGTGTCTGTGCCTCGACCTAGGTTGGGCAAAACTAAACATGGCGGTGTTCGCCTTAGCAATCTCACTAGGATAAAGACCACCTCCATTCCTGTCATTATTGAAAGAGATCATGATACCTCACATCTCAAAATAGGGCTACTTAGTGTTAGATCCCTTACTTCAAAGGCAATTATAGTCAATGAACTAATCACTGATCATAATCTTGATGTGATTGGCCTGACTGAAACATGGCTTAAGCCTGATGAATTTACTGTGTTAAATGAGGCCTCACCTCCTGGCTACACTAGTGACCATATCCCCCGTGCATCCCGCAAAGGCGGAGGTGTTGCTAACATTTACGATAGCAAATTTCAATTTACAAAAAAAAAAATATGTTTTCATCTTTTGAGCTTCTAGTCATGAAATCTATGCAGCCTACTCAATCACTTTTTATAGCTACTGTTTACAGGCCTCCTGGGCCATATACAGTGTTCCTCATTGAGTTCCCTGAATTCCTATCGGACCTTGTAGTCATAGCAGATAATATTCTAATCTTTGGTGACTTTAATATTCACATGGAAAAGTCCACAGACCCACTCCAAAAGGCTTTCGGAGCCATCATCGACTCAGTGGGTTTTGTCCAACATGTCTCTGGACCCACTCACTGTCACAGTCATACTCTGGACCTAGTTTTGTCCCATGGAATAAATGTTGTGGATCTTAATGTTTTTCCTCATAATCATGGACTATCGGACCACCATTTTATTACGTTTGCCATTGCAACAAATAATCTGCTCAGACCCCAACCAAGGAACATCAAAAGCCGTGCTATAAATTCACAGACAACACAAAGATTCCTTGATGTCCTTCCAGATTCCCTCTGTCTACCCAAGGACGCCAGAGGACGAAAATCAGTTAACCACCTAACTGAGGAACTCAATTTAACCTTGCGCAATATCCTAGATGCCGTTGCACCCCTAAAAACTAAAAACATTTCTCATAAGAAACTAGCTCCCTGGTACACAGAAAATACCCGAGCTCTGAAGCAAGCTTCCAGAAAATTGGAACGGAAATGGCGCCACACCAAACTGGAAGTCTTCCGACTAGCTTGGAAAGACAGTACCGTGCAGTACCGAAGAGCCCTTACTGCTGCTCGATCATCCTATTTTCCTAACTTAATTGAGGAAAATAAGAACAATCCGAAATTCCTTTTTGATACTGTTGCAAAGCTAACTAAAAATCAGCATTCCCCAAGAGAGGATGGCTTTCACTTTAGCAGTGATACATTCATGAACTTCTTTGAGGAAAAGATTATGATTATTAGAAAGCAAATTACGGACTCCTCTTTAAATCTGCGTATTCCTTCAAAGCTCAGTTGTCCTGAGTCTGCACAACTCTGCCAGGACCAAGGATCAAGAGAGACGCTCAAGTGTTTTAGTACTATATCTCTTGACACAATGATGAAAATAATCATGGCCTCTAAACCTTCAAGCTGCATACTGGCCCCTATTCCAACTAAACTACTGGAAAGAGCTGCTTCCTGTGCTTGGCCCTCCTATGTTGAACATAATAAATGTCTCTCTCTCCACCGGATGTGTACCAAACTCACTAAAAGTGGCAGTAATAAAGCCTCTCTTGAAAAAGCCAAACCTTGACCCAGAAAATATAAAAAACTATCGGCCTATATCGAATCTTCCATTCCTCTCAAAATTTTTAGAAAAGGCTGTTGCGCATTCACTCCTTCCTGAAGACAAACAATGTTTGCTTCAGTCTGGTTTTAAATCATAGCACTGAGACTGCACTTGTGAAGGTGGTAAATGACATTTTAATGGCATCGGACCGAGGCTCTGCATCTGTCCTCGTGCTCATAGACCTTAGTGCTGCTTTTGATACCATCGATCACCACATTCTTTTGGAGAGATTGGAAACCCAAATTGGTCTACACGGACAAGTTTTGGCCTGGTTTAGATCTTATCTGTCGGAAAGATATCAGTTTGTCTCCGTGAATGGTTTGTCCTCTGACAAATCAACTGTACATTTCGGTGTTCCTCAAGGTTCCGTTTTAGGACCACTATTGTTTTCACTATATATTTTACCTCTTGGGGATGTTATCTGAAAACATAATGTTAACTTTCACTGCTATGCGGATGACACACAGCTGTACATTTCAATGAAACATGGTGAAGCCCCAAAATTGCCCTTGCTAGAAGCATGTGTTTCAGACATAAGGAAGTGGATGGCTGCAAACTTTCTACTTTTAAATTCAGACAAAACAGAGATGCTTGTTCTAGGTCCCAAGAAACAAAGAGGTCTTCTGTTGAATCTGACAATTAATCTTAATGGTTGTACAGTCGTCTCAAATAAAACTGTGAAGGACCTCTGCGTTACTCTGGACCCTGATCTCTCTTTTGAAGAACATATCAAGACCATTTCAAGGACAGCTTTTTTCCATCTACGTAACATTGCAAAAATCAGAAACGTTCTGTCCAAAAATGATGCAGAAAAATTAATCCATGCTTTTGTCACTTCTAGGTTAGACTACTGCAATGCTCTACTTTCCGGCTACCCGGATAAAGCACTAAATAAACTTCAGTTAGTGTTAAATACGGCTGCTAGAATCCTGACTAGAACCAAAAAAATGTATCATATTACTCCAGTGCTAGCCTCCCTACACTGGCTTCCTGTCAAAGCAAGGACTGATTTCAAGGTTTTACTGCTAACCTACAAAGCATTACATGGGCTTGCTCCTACCTATCTCTCTGATTTGGTCCTGCCGTACATACCTACACGTACGCTACGGTCACAAGACGCAGGCCTCCTAATTGTCCCTAGAATTTCTAAGCAAACAGCTGGAGGCAGGGCTTTCTCCTATAGAGCTCCATTTTTATGGAACGGTCTGCCTACCCATGTCAGAGACGCAAACTCGGTCTCAACCTTTAAGTCTTTACTGAAGACTCATTTCTTCAGTGGGTCATATGATTGAGTGTAGTCTGGCCCAGGAGTGGGAAGGTGAACGGAAAGGTTCTGGAGCAACGAACCGCCCTTGCTGTCTCTGCCTGGCCGGTTCCCCTCTTTCCACTGGGATTCTCTGCCTCTAACCCTATTACAGGGGCTGAGTCACTGGCTTACTGGAGCTCTCTCATGCCGTCCCTGGAAGGGGTCCGTCACCTGAGTGGGTTGATTCACTGATGTGGTCATCCTGTCTGGGTTGGCGGCCCCCCTTGGGTTGTGCCATGGCGGAGATCTTTGTGGGCTATACTCAGCCTTGTCTCAGGATGGTAAATTGGTGGTTGAAGATATCCCTCTAGTGGTGTGGGGGCTGTGCTTTGGAAAAGTGGGTGGGGTTATATCCTTCCTGTTTGGCCCTGTCCGGGGGTGTCCTCGGATGGGGCCACAGTGTCTCCTGACCCCTCCTGTCTCAGCCTCCAGTATTTATGCTGCAGTAGTTTATGTGTCGGGGGGCTAGGGTCAGTTTGTTATATCTGGAGTACTTCTCCTGTCCTATTCGGTGTCCTGTGTGAATTTAAGTGTGCTTTCTCTAATTCTCTCTTTCTCTCTTTCTTTCATGCCCCAGAACTACCTGACATGATGACTCCTTGCTGTCCCCAGTCCACCTGGCCGTGCTGCTGCTCCAGTTTCAGCTGTTCTGCCTTATTATTATTGGACCATGCTGGTCATTTATGAACATTTGAACATCTTGGCCATGTTCTGTTATAATCTCCACCCGGCACAGCCAGAAGAGGACTGGCCACCCCACATAGCCTGGTTCCTCTCTAGGTTTCTTCCTAGGTTTTGGCCATTCTAGGGAGTTTTTCCAAGCCACCGTGCTTCTACACCCTCATTGCTTGCTGTTTGGAGTTTTAGGCTGGGTTTCTGTACAGCACTTTGAGATATCAGCTGATGTACGAAGGGCTATAGAAATACATTTGATTCGATTTTGATTTGATTTGATTTGATGAGGTCTCCAACAAGAAGTGACCAGTCTATCCTCAGGGGGATACTGCTGACAACACATTGAAAATGGGTGTGGTTATATCCTGCCTGTTTGGCCCTGTCCGGGGGTATCGTCGGATGGGGCCACATTGTCTCCCGACCCCTCCTGTCTCAGCCTTCAGTATTTATGCTGCAGTAGAGTATGTGTCGGGGGGCTAGGGTCAGTCTGTTACATCTGGAGTATTTCTCCTGTCTTATCCGGCGTCCTGTGTGAATTTAAGTATGGTCTTTCTAATTCTCTCTCTCTTTCTCTCTTTCTTTCTTATCTTTCTTTCTTTCTCTTGGAGGACCTGAGCCCTAGGACCGTGCCTCAGAACTACCTGGCCTGATGACTCCTTGCTGTCCCCAGTCCACCTGGCCGTGCTGCTGCTCCAGTTTAAACTTTTCTGCCTGTGGCTATGGAACCCTGACCTGTTAACCATACGTGCTACTTGTCCCAGACCTTCTGTTTTCAACTCTCTAGAGACAGCAGGAGCAGTAGAGATACTCTGAATGATCGGCTATGAAAAGCTAACTGACATTTACTCCTGAGGTTCTGACCTGTTGCACCCTCGAAAAACCACTGTGATTATTATTATTTGACCCTGCTGGTCATTGTCACGACTTCCGCCGAAGTCGGCTCCTCTCCTTGTTCGGGCGGCGTTCAGCGATGGACATCACCGGCTTTCTAGCCATCACCGCTCCATTTTTCAGATATCCATTTGTTTTGTCTTGTCCCATACACACCTGGTTGTCATTCCCTAATCATTCTACATGTATTTAGCCCTCTGTTTCCTATCATGTCTTTGTGTGTAATTGTTTGTTTGGTATTGTGGATTATTGTCGGGCGCTTTACTTTTGTCATGTTCCGTGTTTTTGTCACGTTATTGTTTTTATGTGCTGTGTATTTTGGAACGGAATTAAAGTGTGCCTGTTCACTACACTCTGCTCTCCTGCACCTGACTTTGCCTCCCTTACACACCTTTGACAGAATTACACACCAAACCATGGAGTCAGCAGGAGCAGATACCCCGGTTAGTGGAGTCGAGGAGCGCGTCCAGGAGAGCGACAAGGAACATTCGGCAATGTTAAGTCAACTTGGTGCCATGATGGATCGCGTTGTTCAAACCATGGACCGTTGGGAGAGACAGGGAGTCTCTCCAGCGCCTCGACCAGTACAACCGGGATTGCCTCCACCCGTCCCGTCCGGAGAGAATTCCAGTGGGATGCATCTCTCCCTTCCCAGGGAGTATGATGGGATGGCAGCAAAGTGCCAGGGATTCCTGTTTCAACTGGACCTCTATCTGGCCAGCGTGCACCCAGCTCCCTCAGGAAGGGAGAGAGTAGCTGCCCTAATTTCCTGTCTCACAGGAGGAGCGCTGGAGAGGGCAAACGCCGTGTGGAGAGAGGAGGATGCGGGATTGGACCAGTTCGAGGAGTTCACCCGTCGCTTCCTGGCCATCTTCGACCATCCACCCGAAGGTAGAGCGGCGGGAGAAAGGCTCTTCCATTTGAGGCAGGGGACGAGGAGCGCCCAGGAATTCGCTCTGGAATTCCGGACCTTGGCCGGCGGAGCAGGCTGGAACGCAGGGCCCTCATCGACCACTATCGATGCAACTTACGAGAGGACGTCCGACGTGAGCTGGCCTGCAGGGATGCCACCATCTCCATATACCAACTGGTGGATTTGTCCATCTGGTATGATAACCTGCTGGTCACCCGCGGACGTCCAGACGTGGCTCTGTCGGTGCCATCTTCCAGCACCCCCGCTTCGGTGCCCATGGAGTTAGGAGGGGCTGCTCATAGGGAGACTGGAGGAGGAGCCATCACATGCACCATCTGTGGCCGCAGAGGACACAGTCTGCGTGCCGTGTTGGTTCCTCTGGGAGTCGAGGCAAGACAGGGCACTCTGGCGTCACCCCAGGTGAGTTCGCACCACACTCATCCAGAATCCTCTGTTCAACTGTTTGTGCCTGTTTGTTTCCCTGAATTTCTTCCACATTCCCAGCATAAGGCACTCGTCAATTCAGGCGCAGCTGGGATTTTTATCGACAGAGCGTTAGCCATTAGTTTAGGGATTGTCACGTTCTGACCTTTTATTTCTGTTGTTTTGTCATTATTTAGTATGGTCAGGGCGTGAGTTGGGGTGGGCAGTCTATGTTTGTTTTTCTATGATTTCGGGACTTCTATGTTTCGGCCTAGTATGGTTCTCAATCAGAGGCAGGTGTCATTAGTTGTCTCTGATTAGGTAGCCTGGGTTTCACTGTTTGTTTGTGGGTGATTGTCTATGTTAGTTGCTTGTGTCAGCACAGTTCTCATTATAGCTTCACAGTCGTTAATCGTTTATTGTTTTGTATAGTTTGTATTCAGTGTTCAGTGCTTTCTTTAATTAAAAATCATCATGAACAGATACCACGCTGCATTTTGGTCCGCTCCTTACGACGATCGTGACAGAATCACCCACCAACCAAGGACCAAGCGGCGTGGTAAACAGAGGCAGCAGCAAAAGCAGCAGCAGGAAAAGCAACAGGTGCAGCAGGAGAAGCAGCAGCAGCAGGAGCAACAGCAGCAGCAATGGGAGAGGCAGCACTATTGGGAGAAGTGGACTTGGGAGGAGATCCTAGACGGGAAAGGACCCTGTGCAGAGCCAGGGGAATATTGCCGTCCCAGAGCCGAGCTGGAGGCAGCGAAAGCAGAGAGGCGGCATTATGAGGAGCTGGCACGGCAGAGCGGCTGGAAGCCCGAGAGGCAGCCCCAAAAATGTCTTGGGGGGGAGCACAGGGAGAGTGTGGCAGAGTCAGGAGCCAGACCTGAGCTAACTTTCCCTGTTTACCGTAAGGAGCCATGGATGTTATCGGAGCTATCGGCGAAGCTGAGGGCTGAGTCTGAGAGGGTCGAGGAGTTATTGGACAGAATGGAGGAAAGTGAACGGATGGGAGATGAGGAGACACTTGAGGAGGTGTTAATAGAATTGGGGAGTGTGAAGAGAGAGAGCAGTTGATTTGGCGTATTTTGCAAGGCATTCACCCTGAGGTGCGTGTCCCCAGCCCGGTACCACCAGTGCCAGCACCCCGCACCAGGCTGTCTCTCCGTCCTATCAATACAGGTGCTCCCGCCTGTCCGGCGCTACCAAGGCTTCCGCCCCTCAGTCCAGAGGCGCCAGAGCCCCTCAGTCCAGAAGCGCCAGAGCTCCTCAGTCCAGAGGTGCCAGAGCTTCTCTGTCCAGCGCTGCCAGACCCTTCCTCCTCTCCAGCGCAGTCAGAGTCTCCTGCCTGTCTGGCGCTGCCAGAACTTCCTCCCCTCAGTCCAGAGGCGCCAGAGCCCCTCAGTCCAGAGGCGCCAGAGCCCCTGAGTGCAGAGGCGCCAGAGCCCCTCAGTCCAGAGGCGCCTGAGCTCCTCTGTCCAGCGCTGCCAGAGCTTCCGCCCCTAAGTCCAGAGGCGCCAGAGCCCCTCAGTCCAGCGCTTCCGGAGCCTCCCTCCTCTCCGGCGCTGCCGGAGCCTCCCGCCTGTCCAGCACTGCCAGAATCTCCCGCCTGTCCGGCGCTGCCGGAGTCATCCTTCACCCCGGCGTTGCCGGAATCTCCCGTCCATTCGGGACCCATTTCTAGGGTCCCCAGTCCGAGGGCGGCGGCGAGGGTCGCCGTGTTTAGGATGCCACGGAGGTGGACAATGAGGCGGAGAAAGACTGTGTTGAAGTGGGGTCCACGTCCCGCACCAGAGCCATCACCGTGGACAGACGCCCACCCAGACCCTCCCCTATAGGTTCAGGTTTTGCGGCCGGAGTCCGCACCTTTGGGAGGGGAGGTACTGTCACGTTCTGACCTTTTATTTCTGTTGTTTTGTCATTATTTAGTATGGTCAGGGCGTGAGTTGGGGTGGGCAGTCTATGTTTGTTTTTCTATGATTTTGGGATTTCTATGTTTCGGCCTAGTATGGTTCTCAATCAGAGGCAGGTGTCATTAGTTGTCTCTGATTGAGAATCATACCTAGGTAGCCTGGGTCTCACTGTTTGTTTGTGGGTGATTGTCTATGTTAGTTGCTTGTGTCAGCACAGTTCTCATTATAGCTTCACGGTCGTTATTCATTTATTGTTTTGTACAGTTTGTATTCAGTGTTCAGTGCTTAATCATCATGAACACATACCACGCTGCATTTTGGTCTGCTCCTTACGACGATCTTGACAGGGATCCCCATTTTTCCTGTAGGTAGACCGTTCCCGGTTCACGCTCTGGATTGTCGGCCATTATGGTCCGGGATAATCAGGGAGGCCACCATCTCCTTGGCCATGGTTATGCAGGGGGATCACGAGGAGAAAATCAGCCTCTTCCTCATTGACTCTCCTGTGTTTCCTGTGGTATTAGGCCTTCCCTGGTTGGCTCTGCATAACGCCACTATTTCCTGGCAACAGAGGGCTCTCACGGGGTGGTCGCGAGAGTGCTCAGGGAGGTGTGTAGGGGTGGGATTGTGTGATAAGTCTCCTGGCAGATGCTGTGCTTCCCAGGAGTCATGTGTATCCCCTGTAGCAAGCGGAGACGGTGGCTATGGATACATATGTCTCTGAGTACCTCGTCATGCCGTATTTGTTGATGAATGCTCCATCAGTTTTCCAATCCTTTGTAGACGAGATGTAAAGGGACCTGCACAGGGTGTAGGGTGGTGTATATCGATGACATTCTGATATACTCTGCTACACGCACCGAGCATGTGTCCTTGGTGCGCAGGGTACTTTGATGACTGTTGGAGCATGACCTGTATGTCAAGGCTGTCTCCTTCCAAGAGTATCGCATTTCCACATCAGGGGTGGAGATGGAGAGTTACCACATTGCAGCCATGCGTAATTGGCCGACTCCCACCACGGTAAATGAGGGGCAGCTGTTTTTAGGGTTTGCCAATTACTACTGGAGAATTTTCCGGGGTTTTGGCCTGGTTGCTGCTCCCATTACCTCATTGCTGAAGGGGGGTCCTGTATGGTTGCAGTGGTCGGCTGAGGCGGACAGGGCTTTTGGGCAACTAAGAGCTCTGTTTACTTCGGCACCCGTGCTGGCCCATCCGGATCCCTCTTTGGCATTCATAGTGGAGGTGGACGCATCCGAGGCTGGGGTAGGAGCAGTGCTCTCACAGTGCTCGGGTACGCCACCGAAACTCCGCCCCTGTGCTTTCTTCTCGAAGAAGCTCAGCCCAGCGGAGCTTAACTAAGATGTGGGGGACCGCGACTTGTTGGCTGCGGTTAAAGCTTTGAAGGTGTGGAGACATTGGCTTGAGGAGGCTAAACACCCTTTCCTCATCTGGACTGACCAACGCAACCTGGAGTACATCCAGGCAGCGAGGAGACTGAATCCCCATCAGGCAAGGTGGGCCATGTTCTTTACCTGTTTTGTGTTTACCCTATCCTACAGACCAGGTTCCCAGAATAAGATGGCAGACGCACTGTCCCGCCTGTATGACACAGAGGAGCGGCCCATGGATCAGACTCCCATACCCCCGGCCTCCTTCCTGGTAGCGCTGGTCGTGTGGGAGCTGGATGTGTAAATTGAGCAGGCTTTGCGTACATAGCCCGCCCCCTCCAGTGCCCCGTTGGGCGTATGTACGTTCCGTCAGCTGTCCGTGACCAGTTGATCTATTGAGCCCACACATCTCTGACGGTGCTCTGTCTGACTGGAAAGTACTGGTGGCCCACCTTGGCAAAAGACGTGAGGGCTTATGTTTCCTCCTGCTCGGTGTGTGCCCAGTATAAGGCTCAACGACACATGCCCAGAGGTAAGTTAACCCCTTACCCGTTCCACAACGACCTTGGTCACATCTGTCAGTGGATCTTTCTCTTTCACAGGGAAACACTATGATCCTGGTCATTGTGGATCGTTTTTCTAAGTCCTGTCGTCTCCTCCCTCCTCCCTCCTCCCTCCTGCCTCCTCCCTCCACCCTCCCTCTGCCCGGTCATCCTATGGCCCTGCAGACTGCGGAAGCCCTGTTGACGTCTTCCGGCACTGAGGATATAGTGTCGGATCGGGGTCCCCAGTTCACGTCAAGAGTTTGGAAGGCGTTCATGGAACGTCTGGGGTTCTCGATCAGCCTTACCTCAGGTTTTCACCTCGAGAGTAACGGGCAGGTAGAGAGAGTCAACCAGGATGTGGGCAGGTTTCTGCAGTCTTATTGCTAGGACCGGCTGGGTGGGTGGACTGTGTTCGTGCACTGGGCCGAGATGGCACAGAACTTGCTTCTTCACTCCTCCACTAACCTCTCCCCCTTTCAGTGCGTATTGGGGTACCAGCTGGTTCTGGCGCAATGGCATCAGGGTCAGACCGAAGCTCCTGCGGTGGATGACTGGTTTAGGTGCACGGAGGAGACATGGGAGGCCACCCGTGTACACCTCCAGCGAGCCGTGCGCTGCCAAATAACCAGAGCGGACCATCACCGCAGTGAGACCGGGTCTGGCTCTCGACCCGTAACCTGCCCGTCACGTTCTGACCTTAGTTCTTTTGTTATGTCTTTGTTTTAGTATGGTCAGGGCGTGAATTGGGTGGGTTGTCTATGTTCCTTTTTCTATGATTTGGCATTTCTGTGTTTGGCCCGGTATGGTTCTCAATCAGAGGCAGCTGTCATTAGTTGTCCCTGATTGAGAACCATACTTAGGTAGCCTGGTTTCACTTTTGAGTGGTGGGTGATTGTTTCCTGTGTCTGTGTTTGTACCATACGGGACTGTTTCGATTTTCGTTTGTTCATTCACGTTGTTATTTTGTATTTTTGTAGTGTTCAGTTTTATATATTAAAATGGACACTTAGCACGCTGCACATTGGTCCGACATCTCTTACTCCTCATCAGAAGAAGAGGAGAGTCGTTACACTGCCCCTCCGACTGCCCTGCCGGTAGCTGGGTCCGCGGTTTGTGGGGCCCTTTAAAGTCCTGAGGAGGGTGAATGACTGGAAAGTACTGGTGGCCCACCTTGGCAAAAGACGTGAGGGCTTATGTTTCTTATGGCTTATGAGTTATGTTACAGATTACAGCTTGCCTCTGATTATCGTATTAACCCCTCGTTCCATGTGTCTCTCCTTAGGCCAGTGGTGGCTGGTCCGCTCCAGGAATCTGAGGTGTGGGAGGTCCCTCCACCCCCTTTGGACATCGAGGGGTAGGATCCGGATGAGAGGTGCTGTGTTCCGGTTGCGGATGTTTTGGATCCTGAACTACTGCGGGAGTTTCACCGTCGCCGGATCGCCCTTCACTTCGACCTCCGAAGCCGGTGCCGGCGTGCCACTGGAGCTTCGCGTCAAGGGCGGGGTACTGTCACGACTTCCGCCGAAGTCGTTTCCTCTCCTTATTTGGGCGACGTTCGGCGATTGAAGTCACAGGCTTTTTAGCCGTCAACTCTCCATTTTTTTATATATCCATTTGTTTTGTCTTGTCCCATACACACCTGGTTTTCATTCCCTAATCATTATATATGTATTTAGCCCTCTTTTTCCCATCATGTCTTTGTGTGTTATTGTTTGTTTGGTATTGTGGATTATTACTTATGTCATGTTCCATGTCTTTGGCACGTTATTGTTTTTATGTGCTATTTATTTTGGAAAGGAATTAAAGTGTGCCTGTTCACTACACTCTGCTCTCCTGCACCTGACTTTGCCTCCTGTACATACCTTTGACAGTCATCTATGAACATTTGAACATCTTGGCTATGTTCTGTTACAATCTCCACCCGGCACAGCCAGAAGAGTACTGGCCACCCCTCATAGCCTGGTTCATCTCTAGGTTTCTTCCTAGGTTCTGGCCTTTCTAGGGAGTTTTTCATAGCGATCGTGCTTCCACACCTGCATTGCTTGCTGTTTGGGGGTTTAGGCTGGGTATCTGTACAGCACTTTGAGATATCAGCAGAAGTAAGAAGCTTCATAAATAAATTTGATTTATAAATACATTTGATTTGACAGACAGGCTCTCTTACGGTCTGTCAGCTGCTGTTCTTGCTGGCCCTGTCTTTACCCTGCTCATAGGACATGATGGACAGTGTGTGTGTGTCCGTGTCTTCAGTAATGTGTGTGTGCATGCGTTCTTAGAAATGCATGCGTGGTTGCAAACACATAAATGTGTGTGTGTGTGTGTGTGTGTGTGTGTGTGTGTGTGTGTGTGTGTGTGTGTGTGTGTGTGTGTGTGTGTGTGTGTGTGTGTGTGTGTGCATGTGGTGTTTTTGTGCCATGACTCTTTCCCATTGTTTTGCATGTATTCACTGAGTCGACTCTTGGACTACAACAACATTGTATTCTGATTGCCAACAGTAGTAGTCTGTTGAATGTGGCATTTGATAATCAACTGTATAATCATACTCATTGTGGAGTGATTGACCTGTGCTCAGCCACTCTCTCCTTGCAACATGATGCAGGCAAATTATTAGAAAATCAACTGCTGCAAGAGGGTGAAGGCAGAGGTTGAATATGAGTACAGGCAGAGAGAGAGGGGTAGAGAGAAGGAAAGAGAGAGACAGACATACAGTGGTAGGATCTTAATTTGATCCAGCAGGAAAATACAGACATACAGGCAGACTAGGTCCATAGAAATAGGCTGTTCCAGTGTTCTGGGTGGATATGTGGATAGGTAACTAACTTGGTGATGTCACAATGCCCCTTTACCAGGGAAGGAGAACTAGTTGTTATAAGGGAACATTATGAGGTAACATGTTGCCACGGAAACACACTTATGTCATAATCTCAGACCACATTAAAACGGTCAGACAAGCTCAGGTAGATCGCATTAGCTACATTCAAACGATCTCCCAACCTATAACTGATTTGATTGATTACAACAGTACACTACCTTGTCGTGACATGGGTCAGAGACTAAGTGACCCTGTCCCTGAGGTATCCCATAGGGAGAAACCAAAGGAGACACAGGAACATAAAGATAAACCCAAGGAGAAGAGGATCCCTCAAGCCCTGACCTTTCTTCAGCTGTTTACACTGCTGAGCTGCGTCAAGGTGAAGAAAACACCCTTTGATCCCTCCCAGAGTGGTGATGGGAGAAAGGGAACAACGATAAACGATACAAACAACAATAATGACTCTGATACTGGTGAGTGTTAGGAGGTGTATATTGATTAGTGCTGCTACATTGTACAATTATCTAGGCTTCACTTGGAAAAAAACAGGTCATGTGTCTTAGAAATGTTTCACTTACAGGCTTGGACTACTCTGCAGGTGACGTGAAAAGGATCAAGGACAAGAGTAAAGGAAAGGTTGGGGGAGAGAAACATAGCATTGAATCTCAGGACCACAAATGCAGAACGACACAGGAAAAAGAAAAAGACATTAAACAAAGACCTAACTCGGTAAGACATCCAAACTTGCTTATTAATGAGGATTAACCCATGCATTTGACAACTGATAATGACCACAATAAGGAAAACACAGCATATTGTGTTGAATCTGATTCTTTGACATGGCTTGACAAATGTGATAATGTCACAATGCCCCTTCAGATGGGGTAGGCCCGAATAGTTATTAGGAAAAGTCTAAACAGAATCCATGGAATCTTAATCTTAATCCTTAATCCTTTCAATTAAGGTAAGGGTTAAGGTTAAGGTAGGGGTTAAGGTTAGGGTTTAGGGTAGGGAAGGCCCAAGGATCACTGACAGCACTAACCCTAGTTATTATGGGGTAACATTTTGACATGGAAACACACTTAGGAAATAATATTTGTTGCCAATCAAGCTAAAGCTCATTGGCTATGTATATTCAACATTTATATTGTAGTTTGAAATGTCAGTAGATTTCTAACTGATGTACTTACTGATTGCGACACTGAGTTCTCCCCTGAGGAGCAAGCAAAGAAGACCCAGCAGAAAGAGAAGAAGAAGAGCCTCCATCCAGCTGTGGCGGCCCTGCAGCTGTTCACTCTCTTCTGCTGTGGTGGGAAAGTCAAGCTGAGGAAATCTTGTCCCTCTCAGAACAGACAGAGTAGAAAGGACCAGGACAAAGATAATGCATCTGATACTGGTGAGTGTTATGGGGTGTCTGCTGATTAGATATAGAATGAGATTGGCTCCACTTGGAAGAACGTGTCTTCAAAATCAAAATGTCTAATCTACACAGGTTCAGACTTGTCTGGAGGTGATGTTACAACCAAAAGGGTCAAGGACAAGATTAATGGAAAGGTGGGGAGGGAGAAGGACCGGACTGAAGTTCAGCTGTTGAAATCATCTCAGGACCAAGTACAACACCCGAAACAGACAAGGGAACTAATTCAGGACAAAGACCTACCTCTGTGAGACAACCAAACATGCTGTATCATATTTTATTGTGAGCAAAAGATCTTTCCCATAATATTGTGTTATCATTGGGTGTTACAATTGTGTTGTGCAGGAAAATCGAAGGACACCCCGGCAAGTGAAGACCCCTGTGGAGGAAATTTACATAAGACCTGACTCTCCGACTCTACCATGTGCCCACGTAAGTTACTGAAACCTAAATTACTATACGGACAGACAGAGATTCAGACATCTAGACAATTTCCCTCTGACCTTAACCTAACCACCCTTTTCCTCCGGGTAGAGCTCCCTCTCTCAGTTTTCCCTGGCTCGGAACCTGGCCATCCTCCCGCTGGAGTGGCAGCTACCCGGAGTCCCTCTGACCACCTTGTCTATGGCAACTAGGACAGAGAGAACGCCATCCTCTATCAACACTTCGACACATGCGCAGATGGAAACACAAATATCAGATATGAACACAGACACACGGACCACTTCTACCTCTCAGAGCCAGATCTCCATGGTCTCATCGGAGACCATGATAGATCTTCACACATCAGACTCCATTACCCAGATCTCCACTCTTGACATGGCACTGACCCCTGAGAGCACTAAGGACATGATCACTACTGATGAGGATGTGAAGGATGACTCTGCTAAAGATTTGATCTCCACCCTAACAGACACCTCTATGGAGAAATCCATCAGTGAGACGAGCCTGAAAGACCTCATCATGGGGAAGATGACAATGAGCTGAAGGATATGGCTGCCTCCGCTACCCTGCTACTGATAATGCCAATGAGGATGCAATGCTGCTGGAGATTGCAGCACTTTTTGACTGATGGAGACCGAGCTGCCTCTGCATCTCTGAAGAGCCAATAGGCCTAATTAACATTTCAATGTAGCAAAAGCTATACTTTGATCAATTAATAAAACATTTTTTCTGCAGCAAATTTCCACTACTGTTGATATGTGACGCAGCATGTTTAGATTAGACCTATTTGTTTGAATTCACCAAAAATAATAAATATTACTGCCAAGGTAACAATCAAATTACTACAAGTAGGGGAGAGTGAATATATCAGCATAGAGTTCATTTGGACAATAATGATCCATAAGCATATTGCATTCTGTAATGTATGAAATAACATTCACCCACAGCGAATACAAATCAGACGTGTTCTATTTTCTCCCTCTGTCCTTCCCTCCCACATCCTGATGAGGTTTAGATCGTCATGTTATCCAGCCCTTAAACTGTTTAGCATTTTAATAACACCTCACAAACTCAGGGCCTAATTACCTTTGTTACACATGCATCAAATAGAGTCCTCCTGTCACCACATATCTGAGCCACCTGAAGATGCTTTGTTACTGGTGGGTTTCCAACAGATTACAGGGAGATTGGTGAAGTAAGTCAACCTAAATAAGGATGGTGGGAACATCCTCATACTACAGCACATCATTCTCTTTGCCTGTATTACAGGAGGGGAGGATATATTGGTGTCATCAGAGTAATTGATTAGCACACAAACTGTATGTGTTGTTTTATCACCTTGAATGGTGACAGAATAGAGAGCTTTGAAACTATTGAATTAAGTATTAAAATACCATTTTCTAAAATACTGTTAGAAAATCATTTTGAGAATTTAGGTATTTTATGAATTCTCACAGGGAAGATTTCGTTCAAACTGCACTTTTCTGTCTCTGTCATGCCTGTGGTCTGCATGGATAATGAGCTGAGAGAAGCAGTAGTAGCAGCACATGGTTTAGGGCTACAGCCAAGTTGTCCCTCACCTGAGAAACCCCCTAGTTGTACATGAGTGCACTCTCCACAATAAAGATCAGCTTGACATCAACATGCTGTTGACAAAGTAGACTTGGAACTAATTCAACATAACATAGATACTGTACATGTATGTAATTAAGCATGACGTTTTTGAGGATTGTTAATCTAGAAAAGATGCAGAACATATTAACTCTGAAAGGGGAGGGAGAGAAAAGAGGGGGATGACTGGGTGGATATAGAGGAGAGACAGTAGGAGGGATGGTGAGATGTATCCATCTATGAATTCAAATATTAATCTACCCAATAAGGAGATCAAAATGTCTCTCACCCAGATGTACACATAGACATGCACGTATACACAGACATGCACGTACACACACCTACACACACAAAAACACATACACGCTCACACCCACTCCTCTATCCACATGAAGTGGTCAGGGCATCACAGTGATCTAGTTACAAGGACATTGAGAGAAGCCATTTCTTTCTTCTAGAGACTGTAACATTGTTGATGTTGGGATTATAGCATAGTTGAGACTTGTTTACGAGTTGCTGTGCATTTTGTTGCCAACCTATTTTGTTACCTGACAACTTTATGGTTTTTACTTTTTAATTACCGTTTATATTTTTGTTTTTTCCCTCAACTTTTTCACTCCGGACGCTTTATCTGGACACGGTTCGTCAGGACCTCCAACAGCCGAAGCTAAGTAGTAACATTAATCAGCACTAATCAATATACACCTCCTAACACTCACCAGTATCAGAGTCATTATTGTTGTTTGTATCGTTTATCGTTGTTCCCTTTCTCCCATCACCACTCTGGGAGGGATCAAAGGGTGTTTTCTTCACCCTGACGCAGCTCAGCAGTGTAAACAGCTGAAGAAAGGTCAGGGCTTGAGGGATCCTCTTCTCCTTGGGTTTATCTTTATGTTCCTGTGTCTCCTTTGGTTTCTCCCTATGGGATACCTTTATCTGGACACGGTTCATCAGGGCCTCCAACAGCCGAAGCTAAGTAGTAACATTAACATGATGCCTTCTAATTGCAGTCGCTGTACTCATAATATACAGGAGAACGATCGCCTTACGAGGATAGCTGTGCTACAAGCCCAGCTTCAGACGCAATCGTTAGGCAAAGGTCATTTCAGTGTAGGAAAGGATGAAACAGCGTCTGTGCCACCAGTAAGTACAGATAGTAGTATAAATCCCCTGGCACAGTCCCCGCAGCCGGACAACTTTCTCACGGTTTCTGGAAGGAAATGCTGTAGGAATGCTCAACCGGTGTCGCTCATTCAGCAGATAGAAACTTTCAACCGGTTTTCCCCATTAAGCAGGGAGTCGGAGTCAGAGGCCGAGTCTTCTCTGGTCTCTACTCCTCCAGTTACGGGGTCTGAGACGCCGAAGCTTCCCACCATTAGCTCTGACAAATTGAAAACTCTAGTCATTGGCGACTCCATTACCCGCAGTATTAGACTTAAAACGAATCATCCAGCGATCATACACTGTTTACCAGGGGGCAGGGATACCGACGTTAAGGCTAATCTGAAGATGGTGCTGGCTAAAACTAAAACTGGCGAGTGTAGAGAGTATAGAGATATTGTTATCCACGTCGGCACCAACGATGTTAGGATGAAACAGTCAGAGATCACCAAGCGCAACATAGCTTCTGCGTGTAAATCAGCTAGAAAGATGTGTCGGCATCGAGTAATTGTCTCTGGCCCCCTCCCAGTTAGGGGGAGTGATGAGCTCTACAGCAGAGTCTCACAACTTAATCGCTGGTTGAAAACTGTTTTCTGCCCCTCCCAAAAGATAGAATTTGTAGATAATTGGCCCTCTTTCTGGGACTCACCCACAAACAGGACCAAGCCTGACCTGCTGAGGAGTGACGGACTCCATCCTAGCTGGAGAGGGGTGCTCTCATCTTATCTACCAACATAGACAGGGCTCTAACTCCTCTAGCTCCACAATGAAATAGGGTGCAGGCCAGGCAGCAGGCTGTTAGCCAGCCTGCCAGCATAGTGGAGTCTGCCACTGGCACAGTCAGTGTAGTCAGCTCAGCTATCACCATTGAGACCGTGTCTGTGCCTCGACCTAGGTTGGGCAAAACTAAACATGGCGGTGTTCACCTTAGCAATCTCACTAGGATAAAGACCACCTCCATTCCTGTCATTATTGAAAGAGATGATGATACCTCACATCTCAAAATAGGGCTACTTAATGTTAGATCCCTTACTTCAAAGGCAATTATAGTCAATGAACTAATCACTGATCATAATCTTGATGTGATTGGCCTGACTGAAACATGGCTTAAGCCTGATGAATTTACTGTGTTAAATGAGGCCTCACCTCCTGGCTACACTAGTGACCATATCCCCCGTGCATCCCGCAAAGGTGGAGGTGTTGCTAACATTTACGATAGCAAATTTCAATTTACAAAAAAAATATATGTTTTCGTCTTTTGAGCTTCTAGTCATGAAATCTATGCAGCCTACTCAATCACTTTTTATAGCTACTGTTTACAGGCCTCCTGGGCCATATACAGTGTTCCTCATTGAGTTCCCTGAATTCCTATCGGACCTTGTAGTCATAGCAGATAATATTCTAATCTTTGGTGACTTTAATATTCACATGGAAAAGTCCACAGACCCACTCCAAAAGGCTTTCGGAGCCATCATCGACTCAGTGGGTTTTGTCCAACATGTCTCTGGACCCACTCACTGTCACAGTCATACTCTGGACCTAGTTTTGTCCCATGGAATAAATGTTGTGGATCTTAATGTTTTCCTCATAATCATGGACTATCGGACCACCATTTTATTACGTTTGCCATTGCAACAAATAATCTGCTCAGACCCCAACCAAGGAACATCAAAAGCCGTGCTATAAATTCACAGACAACACAAAGATTCCTTGATGTCCTTCCAGATTCCCTCTGTCTACCCAAGGACGCCAGAGGACAAAAATCAGTTAACCACCTAACTGAGGAACTCAATTTAACCTTGTGCAATACCCTAGATGCAGTTGCACCCCTAAAAACTAAAAACATTTCTCATAAGAAACTAGCTCCCTGGTACACAGAAAATACCCGAGCTCTGAAGCAAGCTTCCAGAAAATTGGAACGGAAATGGCGCCACACCAAACTGGAAGTCTTCCGACTAGCTTGGAAAGACAGTACCGTGCAGTATCGAAGAGCCCTTACTGCTGCTCGATCATCCTATTTTCTAACTTAATTGAGGAAAATAAGAACAATCCGAAATTCCTTTTTGATACTGTCGCAAAGCTAACTAAAATCAGCATTCCCCAAGAGAGGATGGCTTTCACTTTAGCAGTGATAAATTCATGAACTTCTTTGAGGAAAAGTTTATGATTATTAGAAAGCAAATTACGGACTCCTCTTTAAATCTGCCTATTCCTTCAAAGCTCAGTTGTCCTGAGTCTGCACAACTCTGCCAGGACCAAGGATCAAGAGAGACTCTCAAGTGTTTTAGTACTATATCTCTTGACACAATGATGAAAATAATCATGGCCTCTAAACCTTCAAGCTGCATACTGGACCCTATTCCAACTAAACTACTGGAAAGAGCTGCTTCCTGTGCTTGGCCCTCCTATGTTGAACATAATAAATGGCTCTCTATCCACCGGATGTGTACCAAACTCACTAAAAGTGGCAGTAATAAAGCCTCTCTTGAAAAAGCCAAACCTTGACCCAGAAAATATAAAAAACTATCGGCCTATATCGAATCTTCCATTCCTCTCAAAATTTTTAGAAAAGGCTGTGCATCTGTCCTGAAGACAAACAATTTATACAAAATGCTTCAGTCTGGTTTTAGACCCCATCATAGCACTGAGACTGCACTAAGGTGGTAAATGACATTTTGGCATCGGACCGAGGCTCTGCATCTGTCCTCGTGCTCATAGACCTTAGTGCTGCTTTTGACATTCACCACATTCTTTTGGAGAGATTGGAAACCCAAATTGGTCTACACGGACAAGTTTTGGCCTGGTTTAGATCTTATCTGTCGGAAAGATATCAGTTTGTCTCCGAATGGTTTGTCCTCTGACAAATCAACTGTACATTTCGGTGTTCCTCAAGGTTCCGTTTTAGGACCACTATTGTTTTCACTATATATTTTACCTATTGGGGATGTCATTTGAAAACATAATGTTAACTTTCACTGCTATGCGGATGACACACAGCTGTACATTTCAATGAAACATGGTGAAGCCCCAAAATTGCCCTTGCTAGAAGCATGTGTTTCAGACATAAGGAAGTGGATGGCTGCAAACTTTCTACTTTTAAATTCGGACAAAACAGAGATGCTTGTTCTAGGTCCCAAGAAACAAAGAGATCTTCTGTTGAATCTGACAATTAATCTTAATGGTTGTACAGTTGTCTTCAAATAAAACTGTGAAGGACCTCGGCGTTACTCTGGACCCTGATCTCTCTTTTGAAGAACATATCAAGACCATTTCAAGGACAGCTTTTTTCCATCTACGTAACATTGCAAAAATCAGAAACTTTCTGTCCAAAAATGATGCAGAAAAATTAATCCATGCTTTTGTCACTTCTAGGTTAGACTACTGCAATGCTCTACTTTCCGGCTACCCGGATAAAGCACTAAATAAACTTCAGTTAGTGCTAAATACGGCTGCTAGAATCCTGACTAGAACCCAAAAAATTGATCATATTACTCCAGTGCTAGCCTCCCTACACTGGCTTCCTGTCAAAGCAAGGACTGATTTCAAGGTTTTACTGCTAACCTACAAAGCATTACATGGGCTTGCTCCTACCTATCTCTCTGATTTGGTCCTGCCGTACATACCTACACGTACGCTACGGTCACAAGACGCAGGCCTCCTAATTGTCCCTAGAATTTCTAAGCAAACAGCTGGAGGCAGGGCTTTCTCCTATAGAGCCCCATTTTTATGGAACGGTCTGCCTACCCATGTCAGAGACGCAAACTCGGTCTCAACCTTTAAGTCTTTACTGAAGACTCATTTCTTCAGTGGGTCATATGATTGAGTGTAGTCTGGCCCAGGAGTGGGAAGGTGAACGGAAAGGTTCTGGAGCAACGAACCGCCCTTGCTGTCTCTGCCTGGCCGGTTCCCCTCTTTCCACTGGGATTCTCTGCCTCTAACGCTATTACAGGGGCTGAGTCACTGGCTTACTGGGGCTCTCTCATGCCGTCCCTGGAAGGGGTCCGTCACCTGAGTGGGTTGATTCACTGATGTGGTCATCCTGTCTGGGTTGGCGGCCCCCCTTGGGTTGTGCCATGGCGGAGATCTTTGTGGGCTATACTCAGCCTTGTCTCAGGATGGTAAATTGGTGGTTGAAGATATCCCTCTAGTGGTGTGGGGGCTGTGCTTTGGAAAAGTGGGTGGGGTTATATCCTTCCTGTTTGGCCCTGTCCGGGGGTGTCCTCGGATGGGGCCACAGTGTCTCCTGACCCCTCCTGTCTCAGCCTCCAGTATTTATGCTGCAGTAGTTTATGTGTCGGGGGGCTAGGGTCAGTTTGTTATATCTGGAGTACTTCTCCTGTCCTATTCGGTGTCCTGTATGAATTTAAGTGTGCTTTCTCTAATTCTCTCTTTCTCTCTTTCTTTCATGCCCCAGAACTACCTGACATGATGACTCCTTGCTGTCCCCAGTCCACCTGGCCGTGCTGCTGCTCCAGTTTCAGCTGTTCTGCCTTATTATTATTGGACCATGCTGGTCATTTATGAACATTTGAACATC
This sequence comes from Oncorhynchus tshawytscha, assembly GCF_018296145.1. Lineage (NCBI taxonomy): Eukaryota > Metazoa > Chordata > Actinopteri > Salmoniformes > Salmonidae > Oncorhynchus > Oncorhynchus tshawytscha. The sequence goes on along the minus strand of NC_056440.1, from coordinate 67,189,129 downwards.
TTGGCCATGTTCTGTTATAATCTCCACCCGGCACAGCCAGAAGAGGACTGGCCACCCCACATAGCCTGGTTCCTCTCTAGGTTTCTTCCTAGGTTTTGGCCATTCTAGGGAGTTTTTCCAAGCCATCGTGCTTCTACACCCTCATTGCTTGCTGTTTGGAGTTTTAGGCTGGGTTTCTGTACAGCACTTTGAGATATCAGCTGATGTACGAAGGGCTATAGAAATACATTTGATTCGATTTTGATTTGATTTGATTTGATGAGGTCTCCAACAAGAAGTGACCAGTCTATCCTCAGGGGGATACTGCTGACAACACATTGAAAATGGGTGTGGTTATATCCTGCCTGTTTGGCCCTGTCCGGGGTATCGTCGGATGGGGCCACATTGTCTCCCGACCCCTCCTGTCTCAGCCTTCAGTATTTATGCTGCAGTAGAGTATGTGTCGGGGGGCTAGGGTCAGTCTGTTACATCTGGAGTATTTCTCCTGTCTTATCCGGCGTCCTGTGTGAATTTAAGTATGGTCTTTCTAATTCTCTCTCTCTTTCTCTCTTTCTTTCTTATCTTTCTTTCTTTCTCTTGGAGGACCTGAGCCCTAGGACCATGCCTCAGAACTACCTGGCCTGATGACTCCTTGCTGTCCCCAGTCCACCTGGCCGTGCTGCTGCTCCAGTTTAAACTTTTCTGCCTGTGGCTATGGAACCCTGACCTGTTAACCATACGTGCTACTTGTCCCAGACCTTCTGTTTTCAACTCTCTAGAGACAGCAGGAGCAGTAGAGATACTCTGAATGATCGGCTATGAAAAGCTAACTGACATTTACTCCTGAGGTTCTGACCTGTTGCACCCTCGAAAAACCACTGTGATTATTATTATTTGACCCTGCTGGTCATTGTCACGACTTCCGCCGAAGTCGGCTCCTCTCCTTGTTCGGGCGGCGTTCAGCGATGGACATCACCGGCTTTCTAGCCATCACCGCTCCATTTTTCAGATATCCATTTGTTTTGTCTTGTCCCATACACACCTGGTTGTCATTCCCTAATCATTCTACATGTATTTAGCCCTCTGTTTCCTATCATGTCTTTGTGTGTAATTGTTTGTTTGGTATTGTGGATTATTGTCGGGCGCTTTACTTTTGTCATGTTCCGTGTTTTTGTCACGTTATTGTTTTTATGTGCTATGTATTTTGGAAAGGAATTAAAGTGTGCCTGTTCACTACACTCTGCTCTCCTGCACCTGACTTTGCCTCCCGTACACACCTTTGACAGTCATCTATGAACATTTGAACATCTTGGCTATGTTCTGTTACAATCTCCACCCGGCACAGCCAGAAGAGTACTGGCCACCCCTCATAGCCTGGTTCATCTCTAGGTTTCTTCCTAGGTTCTGGCCTTTCTAGGGAGTTTTTCATAGCGATCGTGCTTCCACACCTGCATTGCTTGCTGTTTGGGGGTTTAGGCTGGGTATCTGTACAGCACTTTGAGATATCAGCAGAAGTAAGAAGCTTCATAAATAAATTTGATTTATAAATACATTTGATTTGACAGACAGGCTCTCTTACGGTCTGTCAGCTGCTGTTCTTGCTGGCCCTGTCTTTACCCTGCTCATAGGACATGATGGACAGTGTGTGTGTGTCCGTGTCTTCAGTAATGTGTGTGTGCATGCGTTCTTAGAAATGCATGCGTGGTTGCAAACACATAAATGTGTGTGTGTGTGTGTGTGTGTGTGTGTGTGTGTGTGTGTGTGTGTGCATGTGGTGTGTGTTTGTGCCATGACTCTTTCCCATTGTTTTGCATGTATTCACTGAGTCGACTCTTGGACTACAACAACATTGTATTCTAATTGCCAACAGTAGTAGTCTGTTGAATGTGGCATTTGATAATCAACTGTATAATCATACTCATTGTGGAGTGATTGACCTGTGCTCAGCCACTCTCTCCTTGCAACATGATGCAGGCAAATTATTAGAAAATCAACTGCTGCAAGAGGGTGAAGGCAGAGGTTGAATATGAGTACAGGCAGAGAGAGAGAGGTAGAGAGAAGGAAAGAGAGAGACAGACATACAGTGGTAGGATCTTAATTTGATCCAGCAGGAAAATACAGACATACAGGCAGACTAGGTCCATAGAAATAGGCTGTTCCAGTGTTCTGGGTGGATATGTGGATAGGTAACTAACTTGGTGATGTCACAATGCCCCTTTACCAGGGAAGGAGAACTAGTTGTTATAAGGGAACATTATGAGGTAACATGTTGCCACGGAAACACACTTATGTCATAATCTCAGACCACATTAAAACGGTCAGACAAGCTCAGGTAGATCGCATAGCTACATTCAAACGATCTCCCAACCTATAACTGATTTGATTGATTACAACAGTACACTACCTTGTCGTGACATGGGTCAGAGACTAAGTGACCCTGTCCCTGAGGTATCCCATAGGGAGAAACCAAAGGAGACACAGGAACATAAAGATAAACCCAAGGAGAAGAGGATCCCTCAAGCCCTGACCTTTCTTCAGCTGTTTACACTGCTGAGCTGCGTCAAGGTGAAGAAAACACCCTTTGATCCCTCCCAGAGTGGTGATGGGAGAAAGGGAACAACGATAAACGATACAAACAACAATAATGACTCTGATACTGGTGAGTGTTAGGAGGTGTATATTGATTAGTGCTGCTACATTGTACAATTATCTAGGCTTCACTTGGAAAAAACAGGTCATGTGTCTTAGAAATGTTTCACTTACAGGCTTGGACTACTCTGCAGGTGACGTGAAAAGGATCAAGGACAAGAGTAAAGGAAAGGTTGGGGGAGAGAAACATAGCATTGAATCTCAGGACCACAAATGCAGAACGACACAGGAAAAAGAAAAAGACATTAAACAAAGACCTAACTCGGTAAGACATCCAAACTTGCTTATTAATGAGGATTAACCCATGCATTTGACAACTGATAATGACCACAATAAGGAAAACACAGCATATTGTGTTGAATCTGATTCTTTGACATGGCTTGACAAATGTGATAATGTCACAATGCCCCTTCAGATGGGGTAGGCCCGAATAGTTATTAGGAAAAGTCTAAACAGAATCCATGGAATCTTAATCTTAATCCTTAATCCTTTCAATTAAGGTAAGGGTTAAGGTTAAGGTAGGGGTTAAGGTTAGGGTTTAGGGTAGGGAAGGCCCAAGGATCACTGACAGCACTAACCCTAGTTATTATGGGGTAACATTTTGACATGGAAACACACTTAGAAATAATATTTGTTGCCAATCAAGCTAAAGCTCATTGGCTATGTATATTCAACATTTATATTGTAGTTTGAAATGTCAGTAGATTTCTAACTGATGTACTTACTGATTGCGACACTGAGTTCTCCCCTGAGGAGCAAGCAAAGAAGACCCACCAGAAAGAGAAGAAGAAGAGCCTCCATCCAGCTGTGGCGGCCCTGCAGCTGTTCACTCTCTTCTGCTGTGGTGGGAAAGTCAAGCTGAGGAAATCTCGTCCCTCTCAGAACAGACAGAGTAGAAAGGACCAGGACAAAGATAATGCATCTGATACTGGTGAGTGTTATGGGGTGTCTGCTGATTAGATATAGAATGAGATTGGCTCCACTTGGAAGAACGTGTCTTCAAAATCAAAATGTCTAATCTACACAGGTTCAGACTTGTCTGGAGGTGATGTTACAACCAAAAGGGTCAAGGACAAGATTAATGGAAAGGTGGGGAGGGAGAAAGACCGGACTGAAGTTCAGCTGTTGAAATCATCTCAGGACCACGAACCCGTAAGTACAACACCCGAAACAGACAAGGGAACTAATTCAGGACAAAGACCTACCTCTGTGAGACAACCAAACATGCTGTATCATATTTTATTGTGAGCAAAAGATCTTTCCCATAATATTGTGTTATCATTGGGTGTTACAATTGTGTTGTGCAGGAAAATCGAAGGACACCCCGGCAAGTGAAGACCCCTGTGGAGGAAATTTACATAAGACCTGACTCTCCGACTCTACCATGTGCCCACGTAAGTTACTGAAACCTAAATTACTATACGGACAGACAGAGATTCAGACATCTAGACAATTTCCCCTCTGACCTTAACCTAACCACCCTTTTCCTCCGGGTAGAGCTCCCTCTCTCAGTTTTCCCTGGCTCGGAACCTGGCCATCCTCCCGCTGGAGTGGCAGCTACCCGGAGTCCCTCTGCCCACCTCGTCTATGGCAACTAGGACAGAGAGAACGCCATCCTCTACCAACACTTCGACACATGCGCAGATGGAAACACAAACATCAGATATGAACACAGACACACAGACCACTTCTACCTCTCAGAGCCAGATCTCCATGGTCTCATCGGAGACCATGATAGATCTTCACACGTCAGACTCCATTACCCAGACCTCCACTCTTGACATGGCACTGGCCCCTGAGAGCACTAAGGGCATGATCACTACTGATGAGGATGTGAAGGATGACTCTGCTAAAGATTTGATCTCCACCCTAACAGACACCTCTATGGAGAAATCCATCAGTGAGACGAGCCTGAAAGACCTCATCATGGGGGAAGATGACAATGAGCTGAAGGATATGGCTGCCTCCGCTACCCCTGCTACTGATAATGCCAATGAGGATGCAATGCTGCTGGAGATTGCAGCACTTTTTGACTGATGGAGACCGAGCTGCCTCTGCATCTCTGAAGAGCCAATAGGCCTAATTAACATTTCAATGTAGCAAAAGCTATACTTTGATCAATTAATAAAACATTTTTTCTGCAGCAAATTTCCACTACTGTTGATATGTGACGCAGCATGTTTAGATTAGACCTATTTGTTTGAATTCACCAAAAATAATAAATATTACTGCCAAGGTAACAATCAAACTGCTACAGGTAGGGGAGAGTGAATATATCAGCATAGAGTTCATTTGGACAATAATGATCCATAAGCATATTGCATTCTGTAATGTATGAAATAACATTCACCCACAGCGAATACAAATCAGACGTGTTCTATTTTCTCCCTCTGTCCTTCCCTCCCACATCCTGATGAGGTTTAGATCGTCATGTTATCCAGCCCTTAAACTGTTTAGCATTTTAATAACACCTCACAAACTCAGGGCCTAATTACCTTTGTTACACATGCATCAAATAGAGTCCTCCTGTCACCACATATCTGAGCCACCTGAAGATGCTTTGTTACTGGTGGGTTTCCAACAGATTACAGGGAGATTGGTGAAGTAAGTCAACCTAAATAAGGATGGTGGGAACATCCTCATACTACAGCACATCATTCTCTTTGCCTGTATTACAGGAGGGGAGGATATATTGGTGTCATCAGAGTAATTGATTAGCACACAAACTGTATGTGTCGTTTTATCACCTTGAATGGTGACAGAATAGAGAGCTTTGAAACTATTGAATTAAGTATTAAAATACCATTTTCTAAAATACTGTTAGAAAATCATTTTGAGAATTTAGGTATTTTATGAATTCTCACAGGGAAGATTTCGTTCAAACTGCACTTTTCTGTCTCTGTCATGCCTGTGGTCTGCATGGATAATGAGCTGAGAGAAGCAGTAGTAGCAGCACATCGTTTAGGGCTACAGCCAAGTTGTCCCTCACCTGAGAAACCCCCTAGTTGTACATGAGTGCACTCTCCACAATAAAGATCAGCTTGACATCAACATGCTGTTGACAAAGTAGACTTGGAACTAAATCAACATAACATAGATACTGTACATGTATGTAATTAAGCATGACGTTTTTGAGGATTGTTAATCTAGAAAAGATGCAGAACATATTAACTCTGAAAGGGGAGGGAGAGAAAAGAGGGGGATGACTGGGTGGATATAGAGGAGAGACAGTTGGAGGGATGGTGAGATGTATCCATCTATGAATTCAAATATTAATCTACCCAATAAGGAGATCAAAGTGTCTCTCACCCAGATGTACACATAGACATGCACGTATACACAGACATGCACGTACACACACCTACACACACAAAAACACATACACGCTCACACCCACTCCTCTATCCACATGAAGTGGTCAGGGCATCACAGTGATCTAGTTACAAGGACATTGAGAGAAGCCATTTCTTTCTTCTAGAGACTGTAACATTGATGAGGTCTCCAACAAGAAGTGACCAGTCTATCCTCAGGGGGATACTACTGACAACACATTGAAAATGGGTGTGGTTATATCCTACCTGTTTGGCCCTGTCCGGGGGTATCGTCGGATGGGGCCACATTGTCTCCCGACCCCTCCTGTCTCAGCCTCCAGTATTTATGCTGCAGTAGAGTATGTGTCGGGGGGCTAGGGTCAGTCTGTTATGTCTGGAGTATTTCTCCTGTCTTATACGGCGTCCTTTGTGAATTTAAGTAAGCTCTCTCTAATTCTCTTTCTTCTTTCTTTCTTTCTTTCTTTCTTTCTTTCTTTCTTTCTTTCTTTCTTTCTTTCTCTTGGAAGACCTGAGCCCTAGGACCATGCCTCAGAACTACCTGGCCTGATGACTCCTTGCTGTCCCCAGTCCACCTGGCCGTGCTGCTGCTCCAGTTTAAACTTTTCTGCCTGCGGCTATGGAACCCTGACCTGTTCACCATACGTGCTACTTGTCCCAGACCTTCTGTTTTCAACTCTCTAGAGACAGCAGGAGCAGTAGAGATACTCTGAATGATCGGCTATGAAAAGCTAACTGACATTTACTCCTGAGGTTCTGACCTGTTGAACCCTCGACAACCACTGTGATTATTATTATTTGACCCTGCTGGTCATTGTCAAGACTTCCGCTGAAGTCGGCTCCTCTCCTTGTTCGGGCGTCGTTCAGCGATGGACATCACCGGCTTTCTAGCCATCACCGCTCCATTTTTCAGATATCCATTTGTTTTGTCTTGTCCCATACACACCTGGTTTTCATTCCCTAATCATTCTACATGTATTTAGCCTTCTGTTTCCTATCATGTCTGTGTGTAATTGTTTGTTTGGTATTGTGGATAATTGTCGGGCGCTTTACTTTTGTCATGTTATTGTTTTTATGTGCTGTGTATGTCACGTTCTGACCATTATTTCCTTTGTTTTGTATTTATTGAGTAGGGTGTCAGGGCGTGAGTTGGGTGGGCAGTCTATGTTTGTTTTTCTATGATTTGGGGATTTGTACGTTTCGTCCTAGTATGGTTCTCAATCAGAGGCAAGTGTCATTAGTTGTACTTAGGTAGCCTGGGTTGCACTGTTTGTTTGTGGGTGATTGTCTATGCTAGTTGCTTGTGTCAGCACAGGTCTCATTTGTAGCTTCACGGTCGTTATTGGTTTATTGGTTTTGTATGCAGTGTTCAGTACATTCTTTAATTAAATATTCACTATGAACACATACAACGCCGCATTTTGGTCCTCTGATCCTTCTCGCCTCTCCTCTTCAGATGAAGAGGAGGAAGACTGTGCCAGTGTATTTTGGAACGGAATTAAAGTGTGCCTGTTCACTACACTCTGCTCTCCTGCACCTGACTTTGCCTCCCTTACACACCTTTGACAGAATTACACACCAAACCATGGAGTCAGCAGGAGCAGATACCCCGGTTAGAGGAGTCGAGGAGCGCGTCCAGGAGAGCGACAAGGAACATTCGGCAATGTTAAGTCAACTTGGTGCCAGGATGGATCGCGTTGTTCAAACCATGGACCGTTAGGAGAGACAGGGAGTCTCTCCAGCGCCTCGACCAGTACAACCGGGATTATCTCCACCCGTCCCATCCGGAGAGAATTCCAGTGGGATGCATCTCTCCCTTCCCAGGGAGTATGATGGGATGGCAGCAAAGTGCCAGGGATTCCTGTTTCAACTGGACCTCTATCTGGCCAGCGTGCACCCAGCTCCCTCAGGAAGGGAGAGAGTAGCTGCCCTCATTTCCAGTCTCACAGGAGGAGCGCTGGAGTGGGCAAACGCCGTGTGGAGAGAGGAGGACGCGGCGTTGGAATAGTTCGAGGAGTTCACCCGACTCGCTTCCGGGCCATCTTCGACCATCCACCCGGGAGAAAGGCTCTTCCATTTGAGGCAGGGGACGAGGAGCGCCAACTGGTGGATTTGTCCATCAGGTATGATAACCTGCTGGTCACCCGCGGACGTCCAGAGGACACACTCTGCGTGCCGTGTTGGTTACTCTGGGAGTCAAGGCAACAGACAGGGCACTCTGGCGTCACCCCAAGTGAGTTCGCACCACACTCATCCAGAATCCTCTGTTGATCAACTGTTTGTGCCTGTTTGTTTCCCTGAATTTTCTCCACATTCCCAGCATAAGGCGCTCGTCGATTCAGGCGCAGCTGGGAATTTTATTGACAGAGCGTTAGCCAATAGTTTAGGGATCCCCATTTTTCTTGTAGTTAGACCCTTCCCGGTTCACGCTCTGGATTGTCAACCATTATGGTCCGGGATAATCAGGGAGGCCACCATCTCCTTGGCCATGGTTATGCAGGGGGATCACGAGGAGAAAATCAGCCTCTTCCTCATTGACTCTCCTGTGTTTCCTGTGGTATTAGGCCATCCCTGGTTGGCTCTGCATAATCCCACTATTTCCTGGCAACAGAGGGCTCTCACGGGGTGGAGAGCCCCCCCCTCCCCAGAATATGCAGATTTAGCTCTCGCCTTATGTAAAAGGATGGCGACTCAATTACCACCTCATCGACGGTGGGATTGTGCGATACGTCTCCTGGCAGATGCTGTGCTTCCCACGAAACTGGATCACGGGAGTACGTATAACCTGGTGCGTCTCCGGGAGGGAGACGAGTGGAAGACAGCGTTTAGTACCACCACAGGGCATTATGAGTACCTCGTCATGCCGTATTTGTTGATTAATGCTCCATCAGTTTTCCAATCCTTTGTAGACGAGATGTTCAGGGACCTGCACAGGGTGTAGTGGTGTATATCGATGACATTCTGATATACTCTGCAACACGCACCGAGCATGTGTCCTTGGTGCGCAAGGTACTTGGACGACTGTTGGAGCATGACCTGTATGTCAAGGCTGAGAAGTGCCTGTTCTTTCAGCAGGCTGTCTCCTTCCAAGGGTATCGCATTTCCACATCAGGGGTGGAGATGGAGAGTGACCACATTGCAGCCATGCGTAATTGGCCGACTCCCACCACGGTAAAGGAGGGGCAGCGGTTTTTAGGGTTTGCCAATTATTACCGGAGAATTTTCCGGGGTTTTGGCCTGGTTGCTGCTCCCATTACCTCATTGCTGAAAGGGGGTCCTGTATTGTTGCAGTGGTCAGCTGAGGCGGACAGGGCTTCTGGGCAGCTAAGAGCTCTGTTTACTTCAGCACCCGTGCTGGCCCATCCGGATCCCTCTTTGGCATTCATAGTGGAGGTGGACGCGTCCGAAGCTGGGGTAGGAGCCGTGCTCTCACAGCGCTCGGGTACGCCACCGAAACTCCGCCACTGTGCTTTCTTCTCGAAGAAGTTCAGCCCAGCGGAGCTTAACTATGATGTGGGGGACCGCAAGTTGTTGGCTGCGGTTAAAGCGTTGAAGGTGTGGAGACATTGGCTTGAGGGGGCTAAACACCCTTTCCTCATCTGGATTGACCACCGCAACCTGGAGTACATCCAGGCAGCGAGGAGACTGAATCCCCATCAGGCAAGGTGGGCCATGTTCTTTACCCGTTTTGTGTTTACCCTATCCTACAGACCAGATTCCCAGAATAAGACGGCAGACGCACTGTCCCGGCTGTATGACACAGAGGAGCGGCCCATGGATCAGACTCCCATACCCCCGGCCTCCTTCCTGGTAGCCCTGGTCGTGTGGGAGCTGGATGTGGAAATTGAGCAGGCTTTGCGTACATAGCCCGCCCCCCTCCAGTGCCCCGTTGGGCATATGTACGTTCCGTCAGCTGTCCGTGACCAGTTGATGGGCCCACACATCCCTGACGGTGCTCTGTCTGACTGGAAAGTACTGATGGCCCACCTTGGCAAAAGACGTGACGGCTTATGTTTCCTCCTGCTCGGTGTGTGCCCAGTATAAGGCTCAAAGGCACATGCCCAGAGGTAAATTAATCCCTTACCCGTTACACAACGACCTTGGTCACATCTGTCAGTGGATATCCTAACAGATCTTTCTCTTTCACAGGGAAACACAATGATCCTGGTCGTTGTGGATCGTTTTTCTAAGTCCTGTCATCTCCTCCCTCCTCCTCCCTCCTCCCTCCCTCTGCCCGGTCATCCTATGGCCCTGCAGACTGCGGAAGCCCTGTTGACTCACGTCTTCCGGCACTACGGGGTGCCTGAGGATATAGTGTCGGATCGGGGTTCCCAGTTCACGTCAAGAGTTTGGAAGGCGTTCATGGAACATCTGGGGTTCTCGATCAGCCTTACCTCAGGTTTTCACCTCGAGACTAACGGGCAGGTAGAGAGAGTCAACCAGGATGTCTTATTGCCAGGACCGGCTGGGTGAGTGGGCTGCATTCGTGCACTGGGCCGAGATGGAACAGAACTTGCTTCGCCACTCCTCAACTAACCTCTCCCCCTTTCAGTACGTATTGGGGTACCAGCTGGTTCTGGCGCAATGGCATCAGGGTCAGACCGAAGCTACGGCGTTGGATGACTGGTTTAGTTGCACGAAGGAGACATGGGAGGCCACCCGTGTACACCTCCAGCGAGCCGCGCGCTGCCAAATAACCAGAGCGGACCATCACCGCAGTGAGACCGGGTCTGGCTCTCGACCCGTAACCTGCCCGTCACGTTCTGACCTTAGTTCTTTTTTTATGTCTTTGTTTTAGTATGGTCAGGGTGTGAATTGGGTGGGTTGTCTATGTTCCTTTTTCTATGATTTGACATTTCTGTGTTTGGCCCGGTATGGTTCTCAATCAGAGGCAGCTGTCATTCGTTGTCCCTGATTGAGAACCATACTTAGGTAGCCTGGTTTCACTTTTGAGTGGTGGGTGATTGTTTCCTGTGTCTGTGTTTGTACCATACGGGACTGTTTCGATTTTCGTTTGTTCATTCACGTTGTTATTTTGTAGTGTTCAGTTTTATATATTAAAATGGACACTTAGCACGCTCACATTGGTCCGACATCTCTTACTCCTCATCAGAAGAAGAGGAGAGTCGTTACACTGCCCCTCCGACTGCCCTGCCGGAAGCTGGGTCCGCGGTTTGTGGGGCCCTTTAAAGTCCTGAGGAGGGTGAATGAGGTATGTTACAGATTACAGCTTGCCTCTGATTATCGTATTAACCCCTCGTTCCATGTGTCTCTCCTCAGGCCGGTGGTGGCTGGTCCACTCCAGGAATCTGAGGTGTGGGAGGTCCCTCCACCCCCTTTGGACATCGAGGGGGCCCTGGTGTACATCGTTCGTTCCATCCTAGATTCGAGGCGTCGGGCGGGGTGCCTTCATTACCCCGTGGAATGGGAGGGGTAGGGTCCGGAGGAGAGGTGCTGTGTTCCGGTTGCGAATGTTTTGGATCCTGAACTGCTGCGGGAGTTTCACCGTCGCCGGATTGCCCTTCACTTCGCACTCCGGGTCGTCCCCGAAGCCGGTGCCGGCGTGCCACTGGAGCTTTGCATCAAGGGCGGGGTACTGTCACAACTACCGTCGTTTCCCCTCCTTATTTGGGCGACGTTCGGCGATTGAAGTCACAAGCTTTTTAGCCATCAACTCTCCATTTTTCATATATCCATTTGTTTTGTCTTGTCCCATACACACCTGGTTTTCATTCCCTAATCATTATACATGTATTTAGCCCTCTGTTTCCCATCATGTCTTTGTGTGTAATTGGTTGTTTGGTATTGTGGATTATTACTTATGTCATGTTCCGTGTCTTTGGCACGTTATTGTTTTTATGTGCTATGTATTTTGGAAAGGAATTAAAGTGTGCCTGTTCACTACACTCTGCTCTCCTGCACCCGACTTTGCCTCCCGTACACACCTTTGACAGTCATCTATGAACATTTGAACATCTTGGCTATGTTCTGTTACAATCTCCACCCGGCACAGCCAGAAGAGTACTGGCCTCCCCTCATAACCTGGTTTGTCTCTAATGTTTTTTATTTTTTTATTTCACCTTTATTTAACCAGGTAGGCAAGTTGAGAACAAGTTCTCATTTACAATTGCGACCTGGCCAAGATAAAGCAAAGCAGCTCGACACATACAACGACACAGAGTTACACATGGAGTAAAACAAACATACAGTCAATAATACAGTATAAACAAGTCTATATACGATATGAGCAAATGAGGTGAGATAAGGGAGGTCTGAAAATGTTGTAGTTTGGGATGAAAATTTCAGAATTTTTGGTAGTCTTCCTAAACCAGCATTCAGACACAGCTAGAACATCCGGGTTGGCAGAGTGTGCTAAAGCAGTGAATAGAACACACTTAGGGAGGAGGCTTCTAAAGTTAACATGCATGAAACCAAGGCTATTATGGTTACAGAAGTCATCAAAAGAGAGCGCCTGGGGAATAGGAGTGGAGCTAGGCACTGCAGGGCCTGGATTCACCTCTACATCACCAGAGGAACAGAGGAGGAGTAGGATAAGGGTACGGCTAAAAGCAATAAGAATTGTTCGTCTAGAACGTCTGGAACAGAGAGTAAAAGGAGGTTTCTGGGGGCGATAAAATAGCTTCAAGGTATAATGTACAGACAGAGGTATGGTAGGATGTGAATACAGTGGAGGTAAACCTAGGTATTGAGTGATGATGAGAGAGATATTGTCTCTAGAAACATCATTGAAACCAGGAGATGTCATTGCATGTGTGGGTGGTGGAACTAATAGGTTGGATAAGGTATAGTGAGCAGGACTAGAGGCTCTACAGTGAAATAAGCCAATAAACACTAACCAGAACAGCAATGGACAAGGCATATTGACATTACGGAGAGGCATGCTTAGTCGAGTGATCAAAAGGGTCCAGTGAGTAGTGAGGTTGGTTGGGGTCACGGCGATTTAGACAGCTAGCCGGACCATCGGTAGCAAGCTAGCATAGGATGGAGGTCTGTTATTAGCCACCTCGTGCGTTTCCGTAAGAAGGGCTTCATAAATAAATTTGATGTGATTTATAAATACATTTGATTTGACAGACAGGCTCTATTACGGTCTGTCAGCTGTTGTTTTTGCTGGCCCTGTCTTTACCCTGCTCATAGGACATGATGGACAGTGTGTGTGTCCGTGTCTTCAGTAATGTGTGTGTGCATGCGTTCTTAGAAATGCATGCGTGGTTGCAAACACATAAATGTGTGTTTGTGTTTGTGTGTGTGTGTGTATGTGTGTGTGTGTGTGTGTGTGTGTGTGCAGGTGGTGTGTGAGTGTGTGTGTGTGTGCATGTGATGTGTGTTTGTGCGTGCATACCTGCAAACCTATTGTTAGTGGTCTGAGTGAAATGGATATGATTAATCCAGGTGCCTCCAGAGGTGTTAGCCTATCATGTTCTGTGAGCTTTTATCACTAATCACCTCTGCTGATGACACACAGAGTAATTATCAGGCTGACATGTAGCACTTAAAAGCTGACACTAACAGGTGCTGAGCCAGGGAGGCTTGCTTTCTCTAATACTACATGTGGTGGCGATCTGCTTTTAATAGTGCAAACATAGAGGAGGTATGAATAGACGTGTTGCCATGACTCTTGCCCATTGTGCTGCATGTATTCACTGAGTCAACTCTTGGACTACAACAACATTGTATTCTGATTGCCAACAGTAGTAGTGTGTTGAATGTGGCACTTGATAATCAACTGTATAATCATACTCATTGTGGAGTGATTGACCTGTGCTCAGCCACTCTCTCCTTGCAACAAGATGCAGGCAAATTATGAGAAAATCAACTGCTGCAATAGGGTGAAGGTGTGACAGGTTAAAGGAAATATTCATAGCCTGTTATACATTAAGTTTTAGTAAGTTCATAGTATGTGAGGATCTTAAAACATCTAAGGTTAAAAAGATGCATTCAGTATTAGTTGATAGAGATTGATAACATTCATATAATTGTGTTAAAGTTAAAATCTGTCAAAGGGTACGAATTGTGAGAGTAATGTGTAAACGTTATATTGATTACTTTATTTTGTGGTGCCTAAAAGTGTTAATCTGTGATCTACGAAATGCTCTTAATCTATGAGCCGGAGATCGGTTGCTCTGGTCTCCACCCATATTCCTGGGGGAAATCGCGGTCTTTTCTCATTACACTAAACGTTGAATTGAGAATACAACACCGTATCACTCTCGTGATTATTTCTCCCCTGTTTTAAGGTACTTTATTGATGATAAAAATAGTAATTTAAATGTTATAACTCGCTAACATGTCAAGAGTGTTTAAGGTGTGTCTTAGTAACGTCTTGAGGAAGTTAGAGTTAAGTTTGAAGAGAGTAATATTAGCCCTGCTCGGTTGAAGTGAAGGATAGCATCGTACTGAGAGTAGCTGCCATTTTATGTCGATTGTGAATGAACATGTACGTTGTTAATAAGATATTTTGCTGTGTTATTTGTATAATGGGTTTTCTGTTGTTTTGTAATGTGTTACTTTTGTGAAATGATTACACTAAACGTTGAATTGAGAATACAACACCGTATCACTCTTGTGATTATTTCTCCCCTGTTTTCAGGGGCGTAACAAAGGCAGAGGTTGAATATGAGTACAGGTAGAGAGAAGGAAAGAGAGAGACAGACATACAGAGGTAATTTGATCCAGCAGGAAAATACAGACATACAGGCAGACTAGGTCCATAGAAATAGGCTGTTCCAGTGTTCTGGGTGGATATGTGGATAGGTAACTAACTTGGTGATGTCACAATGCCCCTTTACCAGGGAAGGAGAACTAGTTGTTATAAGGGAACATTATGAGGTAACATGTTGCCACGGAAACACACTTATGTCATAATCTCAGACCACATTAAAACGGTCAGACAAGCTCAGGTAGAGCGCATTAGCTACATTCGAACGATCTCCCAACCTATAACTGATTTGATTGATTACAACAGTACACTACCTTGACGTGACATGGGTCAGAGACTAAGTGACCCTGTCCCTGAGGTATCCCATAGGGAGAAACCAAAGGAGACACAGGAACATAAAGATAAACCCAAGGAGAAGAGGATCCCTCAAGCCCTGAACTTTCTTCAGCTGTTTACACTGCTGAGCTGCATCAAGGTGAAGAAAAGACCCTTTGATCCCTCCCAGAGTGGTGATGGGAGAAAGGGAACAACGATAAACGATACAAACAACAATAATGACTCTGATACTGGTGAGTGTTAGGAGGTGTATATTGATTAGTGCTGCTACATTGTACAATTATCTAGGCTTCACTTGGAAAAAAACAGGTCATGTGTCTCAGAAATGTTTCACTTACAGGCTTGGACTACTCTGCAGGTGACGTGAAAAGGATCAAGGACAAGAGTAAAGGAAAGGTTGGGGGAGAGAAACATAGCATTGAATCTCAGGACCACAAATGCAGAACGACACAGGAAAAAGAAAAAGACATTAAACAAAGACCTAACTCGGTAAGACATCCAAACTTGCTTATTAATGAGGATTAACCCATGCATTTGACAACTGATAATGACCACAATAAGGAAAACACAGCATATTGTGTTGAATCTGATTCTTTGACATGGCTTGACAAATGTGATAATGTCACAATGCCCCTTCGGATGGGGTAGGCCCTAATAGTTATTAGGAAAAGTCTAAACAGAATCCATGGAATGTCCCAACTCTGACCTTTGACGTTGAAATTGAAACGGTTAGGGTTAAGGTAGGGGTTAAGGTTAGGGTTTAGGGTAGGGACGTCCCAAGGATCACGGACAGCACTAACCCTAGTTATTATGGGGTAACATTTTGACATGGAAACACACTTAGGAAATAATATTTGTTGCCAATCAAGCTAGAGCTCATTGGCTACGTATATTCAACATTGATATTGTAGTTTGAAATGTCAGTAGATTTCTAACTGATGTACTGATTGCGACACTGAGTTCTCCCCTGAGGAGCAAGCAAAGGAGACCCAGCAGAAAGAGAAGAAGAAGAGCCTCCATCCAGCTGTGGCGGCCCTGCAGCTGTTCACTCTCTTCTGCTGTGGTGGGAAAGTCAAGCTGAGGAAGACTCGTCCCTCTCAGAACAGACAGAGTAGAAAGGACCAGGACAAAGTTAATGCATCTGATACTGGTGAGTGTTTTGGGGTGTTTGCTGATTAGATATAGAATGAGATTGGCTCCACTTGGAACAACGTGTCTTCAAAATCAAAATGTCTAATCTACACAGGTTCAGACTTGTCTGGAGGTGATGTTACAACCAAAAGGGTCAAGGACAAGATTAATGGAAAGGTGGGGAGGGAGAAAGACCGGACTGAAGTTCAGCTGTTGAAATCATCTCAGGACCACGAACCCGTAAGTACAACACCAGAAACAGACAAGGGAACTAATTCAGGACAAAGACCTAACTCTGTGAGACAACCAAACATGCTGTATCATATTTTATTGTGAGCTAATGATCTTTCCCATAATGCTGTGTTATCATTGGGTGTTACAATTGTGTTGTGCAGGAAAATCGAAGGACACCCCGGCAAGTGAAGACCCCTGTGGAGGAAATTTACATAAGACCTGACTCTCCGACTCTACCACGTGCCCACGTAAGTTACTGAAACCTAAATTACTATATGGACAGACAGAGATTCAAACATCTAGACAATTTCCCCTCAGACCTCAACCTAACCACCCTTTTCCTCCGGGTAGAGCTCCCTCTCTCAGTTTTCCCTGGCTCGGAACCTGGCCATCCTCCCGCTGGAGTGGCAGCTACCCGGAGTCCCTCTGCCCACCTCGTCTATGGCAACTAGGACAGAGAGAACGCCATCCTCTACCAACACTTCGACACATGCGCAGATGGAAGCACAGACATCAGATATGAACACAGACACACAGACCACTTCTACCTCTCAGAGCCAGATCTCCATGGTCTCATCGGAGACCATGATAGATCTTCACACGTCAGACTCCATTACCCAGACCTCCACTCTTGACATGGCACTGGCCCCTGAGAGCACCAAGGACATGATCACTACTGATGAGGATGTGAAGGATGACTCTGCTAAAGATTTGATCTCCACCCTAACAGACACCTCTATGGAGAAATCCATCAGTGAGACCAGCCTGAAAGACCTCATCGCTGAGTATGAAGATGACAATGAGCTGAAGGATATGGCTGCCTCCGCTACCCCTGCTACTGATAATGCCAATGAGGATGCAATGCTGCTGGAGATCGCAGCACTTTTTGACTGATGGAGACCGAGCTGCCTCTGCATCTCTGAAGAGCCAATAGGCCTAATGAACATTTCAATGTAGCAAAAGCTATACTTTGATCAATTAATAAAACATTTTTTCTGCAGCAAATTTCCACTACTGTTGATATGTGACGCAGCATGTTTAGATTAGACCTATTTGTTTAAATTCACCAAAAATAATAAATATTACTGCCAAGGGAACAATCAAACTGCTACAGGTAGGGGAGAGTGAATATATCAGCATAGAGTTCATTTGGACAATAATGATCCATAAGCATATTGCATTCTGTAATGTATGAAATAACATTCACCCACAGCGAATACAAATCAGACGTGTTCTATTTTCTCCCTCTGTCCTTCCCTCCCACATCCTGATGAGGTTTAGATCGTCATGTTATCCAGCCCTTGAACTGTTTAGCATTTTAATAACACCTCACAAACTCAGGGCCTAATTACCTTTGTTACACATGCATCAAATAGAGTCCTCCTGTCACCACATATCTGAGCCACCTGAAGATGCTTTGTTACTGGTGGGTTTCCAACAGATTACAGGGAGATTGGTGAAGTAAGTCAACCTAAATAAGGATGGTGGGAACATCATCATACTACAGCACATCATTCTCTTTGCCTGTATTACAGGAGGGGAGGATATATTGGTGTCATCAGAGTAATTGATTAGCACACATACTGTATGTGTTGTTTTATCACCTTGAATGGTGACAGAATAGAGAGCTTTGAAACTATTGAATTAAGTATTAAAATACCAGGTGAAAAATGCTCCGTTAGAAAATCACTCTGAGAATGTAGGTATTTTATGAATTCTCACAGGGAAGATTTCAGTCAAACTGCACTTTTCTGTCTCTGTCATGCCTGTGGTCTGCATGGATAATGAGCTGAGAGAAGCAGTAGTAGCAGCACATGGTTTAGGGCTACAGCCAAGCTGTCCCTCACCTGAGAAACCCCCTAGTTGTACATGATTGCACTCTCCACAATAAAGATCAGCCTGACATCAACATACTGTTGACAAAGTAGACTTGGAACTAATTCAACATAACATAGATACTGTACATGTATGTAATTAAGCATGACTTTTTTGAGGATTGTTAATCTAGAAAAGATGCAGAACATATTAACTCTGAAAGGGGAGGGAGAGAAGAGAGGGGGATGACTGGGTGGATATAGAGGAGAGACAGTAGGAGGGATGGTGAGATGTATCCATCTATGAATTCAAATATTAATCTACCCAATAAGGAGATCAAAGTGTCTCTCACCCAGATGTACACATAGACATGCACGTATACACAGACATGCACATACACACACCTACACACAAAAACACATACACGCTCACACCCACTCCTCTATCCACATGAAGTGGTCAGGGCATCACAGTGATCTAGTTACAAGGACATTGAGAGAAGCAATTTCTTTCCTCTAGAGACTGTAACATTGATGAGGTCTCCAACAAGATGTGACCAGTCTATCCGCAGGGGGATACTACTGACAACACATTGAAAATGGGTGTGGTTATATCCTGCCTGTTTGGCCCTGTCCGGGGGTATCGTCGGATGGGGCCACATTGTCTCCTGACCCCTCCTGTCTCAGCCTCCAGTATTTATGCTGCAGTAGAGTATGTGTCGGGGGGCTAGGGTCAGTCTGTTATATCTGGAGTATTTCTCCTGTCTTATCCGGCGTACTGTGTGAATTTAAGTATGCTCTCTCTAATTCTCTTTCTTTCTTTCTTTCTTTCTTTCTTTCTTTCTTTCTTTCTTTCTTTCTTTCTTTCTCTTGGAGGACCTGAGCCCTAGGACCATGCCTCAGAACTACCTGGCCTGATGACTCCTTGCTGTCCCCAGTCCACCTGGCCGTGCTGCTGCTCCAGTTTAAACTTTTCTGCCTGTGGCTATGGAACCCTGACCTGTTCACCATACGTGCTACTTTTCCCAGACCTTCTGTTTTCAACTCTCTAGAGACAGCAGGAGCAGTAGGGATACTCTGAATGATCGGCTATGAAAAGCTAACTGACATTTACTCCTGAGGTTCTGACCTGTTGCACCCTCGACAACTACTGTAATTATTATTATTTGACCCTGCTGGTCATTGTCACGACTTCCGCCGAAGTCGGTTCCTCTCCTTGTTCGGGCGGCGTTCAGCGATGGACATCACCGGCTTTCTAGCCATCACCGCTCCATTTTTCAGATATCCATTTGTTTTGTCTTGTCCCATACACACCTGGTTTTCATTCCCTAATCATTCTACATGTATTTAGCCTTCTGTTTCCTATCATGTCTTTGTGTGTAATTGTTTGTTTGAAATTGTGGATTATTGTCGGGCGCTTTACTTTTGTCATGTTCCGTGTTTTTGTCACGTTATTGTTTTTATGTGCTGTTTATTTTGGAACGGAATTCAAGTGCGCCTGTTCACTACACTCTGCTCTCCTGCACCTGACTTTGCCTCCCTTACACACCATTGACAGAATTACACACCAAACCATGGAGTCAGCAGGAGCAGATACCCCGGTTAGTGGAGTCGAGGAGCGCGTCCAGGAGAGCGACAAGGAACATTCGGTAATGTTAAGTCAACTTGGTGCCATGATGGATCACATTGTTCAAACCATGGACCGTTGGGAGAGACAGGGAGTCTCTCCAGCACCTCGACCAGTACAACCGGGATTGCCTCCACCCGTCCCGTCTGGATAGAATTCCAGTGGGATGCATCTCTCCCTTCCCAGGGAGTATGATGGGATGGCAGTAAAGTGCCAGGGATTCCTGTTTCAACTGGACCTCTATCTGGCCAGCGTGCACCCAGCTCCCTCAGGAAGGGAGAGAGTAGCTGCCCTCATTTCCTGTTTCACAGGAGGAGCGCTGGAGTGGGCAAACGCCGTGTGGAGAGAGGAGGACGCGGCGTTGGACCAGTTCGAGGAGTTCACCCGTCGCTTCCAGGCCATCTTCGACCATCCACCCGAAGGTAGAGCGGCGGGAGAAAGGCTCTTCCATTTGAGGCAGGGGACGAGGAGCGCCCAGGAATTCGCTCTGGAATTCCGGACCTTGGCCGGCGGAGCAGGCTGGAACACAGGGCCCTCATCGACCACTATCGATGCAACCTACGAGAGGACGTCTGATGTGAGCTGGCCTGCAGGGATGCCACCATCTCCTTTGACCAACTGGTGGATTTGTCCATCTGGTATGATAACCTGCTGGTCACCCGCGGACGTCCAGAGTAGGCTCTGTCGGTGCCATTTTCCAGCACCCCCGCTCCGGTGCCCATGGAGTTAGGAGGGGCTGCTCATAGGGAGACTGGAGGAGGAGCCATCACATGCACCATCTGTGGCCGCAGAGGACACACTCTGCGTGCCGTGTTGGTTCCTCTGGGAGTCGAGGCAACAGACAGGGCACTCTGGCATCACCCCAGGTGAGTTCGCACCACACTCATCCAGAATCCTATGTTGATCAACTGTTTGTACCTGTTTGTTTCCCTGAATTTTTTCCAGGACACCTACCACATTCCCAGATCACAAGGCGCCACTGCCTGTCACTTCAGGCGCAGCTGGGAATGAAAAACAGCTTCTATCTCAAGGCCATCAGACTGTTAAACAGCCATTAGTTTAGGGATGGTCACTTTAATCATGAATCGATTGATGTATTTCTGTTGTTTTGTCATTATTTAGTATGGTCAGGGATACGTGAGTTGGGGTGGGTTTACAGTGTATGTTTGTTTTTCATATGATTTGCCTATGCTGCTCTTACCATCACTGTTCATATATCCTTATGTACATATTCTTTATCCCCTAGTATGTCATTAGTTGTCTCTGATTACAAGGTAGCCTGGGTTTCACTTGTTTGTTTGTGGGTGATTGTCTATTTCTGTTAGTCATTATTTAGCTTGTGTCAGCACAGTTCTCATTATAGCTTCACAGTCATTAGTTGTCTCTGAATCGTTTGTTTGTGGGTGATTGTTTTGTATAGTTTGTATTCAGTGTTCAGTGCTTTCTTTAATTAAAAAATCATCATGAACACATACCACGCTGCATTTTGGTCCGCTCCTTACGACGATCGTGACAGAATCACCCACCAACCAAGGACCAAGCGGCGTGGTAAACAGAGGCAGCAAAAGCAGCAGCAGGAGAAGCAACAGACAGGGCACTCTGGCGTCACCCCAGGTGAGTTCGCACCACACTCATCCAGAATCTTCTGTTGATCAACTGTTTGTGCCTGTTTGTTTCCCTGAATTTTCTCCACATTCCCAGCATAAGGCGCTCGTCGATTCAGGCGCAGCTTGGAATTTTATCGACAGAGCGTTAGCCATTAGTTTAGGGATCCCCATTTTTCCTGTAGTTAGACCCTTCCCAGTTCACGTTCTGGATTGTCGACCATTATGGTCCGGGATAATCAGGGAGGCCACCATCTCCTTGGCCATGTTTATGCAGGGGGATCACAAGGTGAAAATCAGCCTCTTCCTCATTGACTCTCCTGTGTTTCCTGTGGTATTAGGCCTTCCCTGGTTGGCTCTGCATAACCCCACTATTTCCTAGCAACAGAGGGCTCTCATGGGGTGGTCGCGAGAGTGCTCAGGGAGGTGTGTAGGGGTTGCCGTTGGTGAAAGTCCGGACCAGGTCTCCACCGTGCACCCCCCGAATCCCTGCGTCACCCGCCTCCTCAAGTTAATTTTTTTGTGGGGAAGATGGACAGGGGTTTACGCCCGTGCAGTGACTATAGAGGACTCGGTGAGATACAGTTTACCGCTAACTCTTATTGCCACGGCGATTGAGTCAATACATGGGGCGTGCTTCTTCACAAACCTGGATCACGGGAGTACGTATAACCTGGTGCGTATCCGGGAGGGAGACGAGTGGAAGACAGCGTTTAGTACCACCACAGGGCATTATGAGTACCTCGTCATGCCGTATTTGTTGATGAATGCTCCATCAGTTTTCCAATCCTTTGTAGACGAGATGTTCAGGGACCTGCACAGGGTGTAGTGGTGTATATCGATGACATTCTGATATACTCTGCTACACGCGCCGAGCATGTGTCCTTGGTGCGCAAGGTACTTGGATGACTGTTGGAGCATGACCTGTATGTCAAGGCTGAGAAGTGCCTGTTCTATCAGCAGGCTGTCTCCTTCCAAAGGTATCGCATTTCCACATCAGGGGTGGAGATGGAGAGTGACCACATTGCAGCCATGCGTAATTGGCCGACTCCACCATGGTAAAGGAGGGGCAGCGGTTTTTAGGGTTTGCCAATTACTTCCGGAGAATTTTCCGGGGTTTTGGCCTGGTTGCTGCTCCCAATACCTCATTGCTGAAGGGGGTCCTGTATGGTTGCAGTGGTCGGCTGAGGCGGACAGGGCTTTTGGGCAGCTAAGAGCTCTGTTTACTTCAGCACCACTGCTGGCCCATCCGGATCCCTCTTTGGCATTCATAGTGGAGGTGGACTCGTCCGAGGCTGGGGTAGGAGCCGTGCTCTCACAGCGCTCGGGTACGCCACCGAAACTCCGCCCCTGTGCTTTCTTCTCGAGGAAGCTCAGCCCAGCGGAGCTTAACTATGATGTGGGGGACCGCGAGTTGTTGGCTGCGGTTAAAGCGTTGAAGGTGTGGAGACATTGGCTTGAGGGGGCTAAACACCCTTTCCTCATCTGGACTGACCACCGCAACCTGGAGTACATCCAGGCAGCGAGGAGACTGAATCCCCATCAGGCAAGGTGGACCATGTTCTTTACCTATTTTGTGTTTACCCTATCCTACAGACCAGGTTCCCAGAATAAGACGGCAGACGCACTGTCCCTGCTGTATGACACAGAGGAGAGGCCCATGGATCAGACTCCCATACCCCCGGCCTCCTTCCTGGTAGCCCTGGTCGTGTGGGAGCTAGATGTGTAAATTGAGCAGGCTTTGCGTACATAACCCGCCCCCCTCCAGTGCCCCGTTGGGCATATGTACGTTCCGTCAGCTGTCTGTGACCAGTTGATCTATTGGGCCCAGACATCTCTGACGGTGCTCTGTCTGACTGGAAAGTACTGGTGGCCCACCTTGGCAAAAGACGTGAGGGCTTATGTTTCCTCCTGCTCGGTGTGTGCCCAGTATAAGGCTCAAAGACACATGCACAGAGGTAAGTTAATCCCTTACCCGTTCCACAACGACCTTGGTCACATCTGTCAGTGGATAAGTGAACAGATCTTTCTCTTTCACAGGGAAACACTACGATCCTGGTCGTTGTGGATCGTTTTTCTAAGTCCTGTCATCTCCTCCCTCCTTCCTCCTCCCTCCTCCCTCCTCTCTCCCTCTGCCCGGTCATCCTATGGCCCTGCAGACTGCGGAAGCCCTGTTGACTCACGTCTTCCAGCACTACGGGGTGCCTGAGGATATAGTGTCGGATTGGGGTCCCCAGTTCACGTCAACAGTTTGGAAGGCGTTCATGGAACGTCTGGGGTTCTCGATCAGCCTTACCTTAGGTTTTCACCTCGAGAGTAACGGGTAGGTAGAGTGAGTCAACCAGGATGTTGGCAAGTTTCTGCGGTCTTATTGCCAGGACCGGCTGGGTGAGTGGGCTGCGTTCGTGCACTGGGCCAAGATGGCACAGAACTTGCTTCTTCACTCCTCCACTAACCTCTCCCCCTTTCAGTGCATATTGGGGTACCAGCTGGTTCTGGCGCAATGGCATCAGGGTCAGACCGAAGCTCCTGCGGTGGATGATTGGTTTAGGCGAGCGGAGGAGACATGGGAGGCCACCCGTGTACACCTCCAGCGAACCGCATGATGCCAAATAACCAGAGTGGACCATCACAGCAGTGAGACCGGGTCTGGCTCTCGACCCGTAACCTACCCGTAACGTTCTGACCTTAGTTCTTTTGTTATGTCTTTGTTTTAGTATGGTCAGGACGTGAATTGGGTGGGTTGTCTATGTTTCTTTTTCTATGATTTGGCATTTCTGTGTTTGGACCGATATGGTTCTCAATCAGAGGCAGCTGTCATTCGTTGTCCCTGATTGTGGACCATACTTAGGTAGCCTTGTTTCACTTTTGAGTGGTGGGTGATTGTTTCCTGTGTCTGTGTTTGTACCATACGGGACAGTTTCGATTTTCGTTTGTTCATTCACGTTGTTATTTTGTATTTTTATAGTGTTCAGTTTTATATATTAAAATGGACACTTAACACGCTGCACATTGCTCCGACATCTCTTACTCCTCGTCAGAAGAAGAGGAGAGTCGTTACACTGCCCCTCCGACTGCCCTGCCGGAAGCTGGGTCCGCGGTTTGTGGGGCCCTTTAAAGTCCTGAGGAGGGTGAATGAGGTATGTTACAGATTACAGCTTGCCTCTGATTATCGTATTAACCCCTCGTTCCATGTGTCTCTCCTCAGGCCGGTGGTGGATGGTCCGCTCCAGGAATCTGAGGTGTGGGAGGTCCCTCCACCCACTTTGGACATCGAGGGGGCCCCAGTGTACATCGTTCGTTCCATCCTAGATTCGAGGCGTCGGGCGGGGTGTCTTCAGTACCCCGTGGAATGGGAGGGGTAGGGTCTGGAGGAGAGGTGCTGTGTTCTGGTTGCGGATGTTTTAGATCCTGAACTGCTGCGGGAGATTCACCGTCGCCGGATCGCTCTTCACTTCGCCCGTTGTCCTCGAAGCTGGTGTCGGCGTGCCACTGGAGCTTCGCGTCAAGGGCGGAGTCACAGGCTTTTTAGCCATCAACTCTCCATTTTTCATATATCCATTTGTTTTGCCCTCTTTTTCCCATCATGTCTTTGTGTGTAATTGTTTGTTTGGTATTGGATTATTGTCGGGCGCTTTACTGATGTCATGTTCCGTGTCTTTGGCACGTTATTGTTTTTATGTGCTATGTATTTTGGAAAGGAATTAAAGTGTGCCTGTTCACTATACTCTGCTCTCCTGCACCTGACTTTGCCTCCCGTACACACCTTTGACAGTCATCTATGAACATTTGAACTTCTTGGCTATGTTCTGTTACAATCTCCAGCCGGCACAGCCAGAAGAGTTCTGGCCACCCCTCATAGCCTGGTTCATCTCTAGGTTTCTTCCTAGGTTCTTGCCTTTCTAGGGAGTTTTTCCTAGCCATCGTGCTTCTACTCCTGCATTGCTTGCTGTTTGGGGGTTTAGCCTGGGTATCTCTACAGCACTTTGAGATATCAGCAGATGTAAGAAGGGCTACATAAATAAATTTGATTCGATTGTTAATACATTTGATTTGACAGACAGGCTCTATTACGGTCTGTCAGCTGCTGTTTTTGCTGGCCCTGTCTTTACCCTGCTCATAGGACATGATTGACAGTGTGTGTGTGTGTCCGTGTCTTCAGTAATGTGTGTGTGCATGCGTTCTTAGAAATGCATGCGTGGTTGCAAACACATAAATATGTGTTTGTGTGTGTGTGTGTGTGTGTGTGTGTGTGTGTGTGTGTGTGTGCATGTGGTGTGTGTTTGTGCGTGCATACCTGCAAACCTATCGTTAATGGTCTGAGTGAAATGGATAAACTACTGTGATACATCCAGGTGCCCCCAGAGGTGTTAGCCTATCATGTTCTGTGAGCTTTTATCACCAATCACTTCTGCTGATGACACACAGAGTAATTATCAGGCTGACATGTAGCACTTAAAAGCTGACACTAACAGGTGCTGAGCCAGGGAGGCTTGCTGTCTCTAATGCTACATGTGGCGGCAATCTGCTTTTAATAGTGCAAACATAGAGGAGGTATGAATAGACGTGTTGCCATGACTCTTGCCCATTGTGCTGCATGTATTCACTGAGTCGACTCTTGGACTACAACAACATTGTATTCTGATTGCCAACAGTAGTAGTCTGTTGAATGTGGCACTTGATAATCAACTGTATAATAATACTCATTGCAGTGATTGACCTGTGCTCAGCCACTCTCTCCTTGCAACATGATGCAGGCAAATTATGAGAAAATCAACTGCTGCAATAGCGTGAAGGCAGAGGTTGAATATGAGTACAGTTAGAGAGAGAGAGGTAGAGAGAAGAAAAGAGAGAGACAGACATACAGTGGTAGGATCTTAATTTGATCCAGCAGGAAAATACAGACATACAGGCAGACTAGGTCCATAGAAATAGGCTGTTCCAGTGTTCTGGGTGGATATGTGGATAGGTAACTAACTTGGTGATGTCACAATGCCCCTTTACCAGGGAAGGAGAACTAGTTGTTATAAGGGAACATTATGAGGTAACATGTTGCCATGGAAACATACATATGTCATAATCTCAGACCACATTAAAATGGTCAGACAAGCTCAGGTAGAGCGCATTAGCTACATTCGAACGATCTCCCAACCTATAACTGATTTGATTGATTACAACAGTACACTACCTTGTCGTGACATGGGTCAGAGACTAAGTGACCCTGTCCCTGAGGTATCCCATAGGGAGAAACCAAAGGAGACACAGGAACATAAAGATAAACCCAAGGAGAAGAGGATCCCTCAAGCCCTGACCTTTCTTCAGCTGTTTACACTGCTGAGCTGTGTCAAGGTGAAGAAAAGACCCTTTGATCCCTCCCAGAGTGGTGATGGGAGAAAGGGAACAACGATAAACGATACAAACAACAATAATGACTCTGATACTGGTGAGTGTTAGGATGTGTATATTGATTAGTGCTGCTACATTGTACAATTATCTAGGCTTCACTTGGAAAAAAACAGGTCATGTGTCTCAGAAATGTTTCACTTACAGGCTTGGACTACTCTGCAGGTGACGTGAAAAGGATCAAGGACAAGAGTAAAGGAAAGGTTGGGGGAGAGAAACATAGCATTGAATCTCAGGACCACAAATGCAGAACGACACAGGAAAAAGAAAAAGACATTAAACAAAGACCTAACTCAGTAAGACATCCAAACTTGCTTATTAATGAGGATTAACCCATGCATTTGACAACTGATAATGACCACAATAAGGAAAACACAGCATATTGTGTTGAATCTGATCCTTTGACATGGCTTGACAAATGTGATAATGTCACAATGCCCCTTCAGATGGGGTAGGCCCTAATAGTTATTAGGAAAATTCTAAACAGAATCCATGGAAAGGTCCCAACTCTGACCTTTGACTTTGGAATTGAAATGGTTAAGGTAAGGGTTAGGGTTAAGGTAGGGGTTAAGGTTAGGGTTTAGGGTAGGGAAGGCCCAAGGATCACTGACAGCACTAACCCTAGTTATTATGGGGTAACAGTTTGACATGGAAACACACTTAGGAAATACTATTTGTTCAATCAAGCTAGAGCTCATTGGCTATGTATATTCAACATTGATATTGTAGTTTGAAATGTCAGTAGATTTCTAACTGATGTACTTACTGATTGCGACACTGAGGTCTCCCCTGAGGAGCAAGCAAAGGAGACCCAGCAGAAAGAGAAGAAGAAGAGCATCCATCCAGCTGTGGCGGCCCTGCAGCTGTTCACTCTCTTCTGCTGTGGTGGGAAAGTCAAGCTGAGGAAGACTCGTCCCTCTCAGAACAGACAGAGTAGAAAGGACCAGGACAAAGTTAATGCATCTGATACTGGTGAGTGTTATGCGGTGTCTGCTGATTAGATATAGAATGAGATTGGCTCCACTTGGAAGAACGTGTCTTCAAAATCAAAATGTCTAATCTACACAGGTTCAGACTTGTCTGGAGGTGATGTTACAACCAAAAGGGTCAAGGACAAGATTAATGGAAAGGTGGGGAGGGAGAAAGACCGGACTGAAGTTCAGCTGTTGAAATCATCTCAGGACCACAAACCTGTAAGTCCAACACCAGAAACAGACAAGGGAACTAATTCAGGACAAAGACCTAACTCTGTGAGACAACCAAACATGTTGTATCATATTTCATTGTGAGCAAAAGATCTTTCCCATAATGCTGTGTTATCATTGGGTGTTACAATTGTGTTGTGCAGGAAAATCAAAGGACACCCCGGCAAGTAAAGACCCCTATGGAGGAAATTTACATAAGACCTGACTCTCCAACTCTACCACGTGCCCACGTAAGTTACTGAAACCTAAATTACTACACGGACAGACAGAGATTCAAACATCTAGACAATTTCCCCTCTGATCTCAACCTAACCACCCTTTTCCTCCGGGTAGAGCTCCCTCTCTCAGTTTTCCCTGGCTCGGAACCTGGCCATCCTCCCACTGGAGTGGCAGCTACCTGGAGTCCCTCTGCCCACCTCATCTATGGCAACTAGGACAGAGAGAACGCCATCCTCTATCAACACTTCGACACATGCGCAGATGGAAACACAGACATCAGATATGAACACAGACACACAGACCACTTCTACCTCTCAGAGCCAGATCTCCATGGTCTCATCTGAGACCATGATAGATCTTCACACGTCAGACTCCATTACCCAGACCTCCACTCTTGACATGGCACTGACCCCTGAGAGCACTAAGGACATGATCACTACTGATGAGGATGTGAAGGATGACTCTGCTAAAGATTTGATCTCCACCCTAACAGACACCTCTATGAAGAAATCCATCAGTGAGACCAGCCTGGAAGACCTCATCGCTGAGTATGAAGATGACAATGAGCTGAAGGATATGGCTGCCTCCGCTACCCCTGCTACTGATAATGCCAATGAGGATGCAATGCTGCTGGAGATTGCAGCACTTTTTGACTGATGGAGACCGAGCTGCCTCTGCATCTCTGAAGAGCCAATAGGCCTAATGAACATTTCAATGTAGCAAAAGCTATACTTTGATCAATTAATAAAACATATTTTCTTCAGCAAATTTTTACTACGGTTGATATGTGACGCAGCATGTTTAGATTAGACCTATTTGTTTGAATTCACCAAAAATAATAAATATTACTGCCAAGGTAACAATCAAACTGCTACAGGTAGGGGAGAGTGAATATATCAGCATAGAGTTCATTTGGACAATAATGATCCATAAGCATATTGCATTCTGTAATGTATGAAATAACATTCACCCACAGCGAATACAAATCAGACGTGTTCTATTTTCTCCCTCTGTCCTTCCCTCCCACATCCTAATGAGGTTTAGATCGTCATGTTATCCAGCCCTTAAACTGTTTAGCATTTTAATAACACCTCACAAACTCAGGGCCTAATTACATTTGTTACACATGCATCAAATAGAGTCCTCCTGTCACCACATATCTGAGCCACCTGAAGATGCTTTGTTACTGGTGGGTTTCCAACAGATTACAGGGAGATTGGTGAAGTAAGTCAACCTAAATAAGGATGGTGGGAACATCCTCATACTACAGCACATCATTCTCTTTGCCTGTATTACAGGAGGGGAGGATATATTGGTGTCATCAGAGTAATTGATTAGCACACATACTGTATGTGTTGTTTTATCACCTTTAATGGTGACAGAATAGAGAGCTTTGAAACTATTGAATTAAGTATTAAAATACCAGGTGAAAAATGCTCCGCTAGAAAACCACTTTGAGAATGATGTAGGTATTTTATGAATTCTCACAGGGAAGATTTCGGTCAAACTGCACTTTTCTGTCTCTGTCATGCCTGTTGTCTGCATGGATAATGAGCTGAGAGAAGCAGTAGTAGCAGCACATGGTTTAGGGCTACAGCCAAGCTGTCCCTCACCTGAGAAACCCCCTAGTTGTACATGATTGCACTCTCCACAATAAAGATCAGCCTGACATCAACATGCTGTTGACAAAAGTAGATGCTGTACATGTATGTAATTAAGCATGACGTTTTTGAGGATTGTTAATCTACAAAAGATGCAGAACATATTCACTCTGAAAGGGGAGGGAGAGAAAAGAGGGGGATGACTGGGTGGGTATAGAGGAGAGACAGTAGGAGGGATGGTGAGATGTATCCATCTATGAATTCAAATATTAATCTACCCAATAAGGAGATCAAAGTGTCTCTCACCCAGATGTACACACAGACATGCACGTACACACACCTACACACACACGCTCACACCCACTCCTGTATCCATATGAAGTGGTCAGGGTGTCAGCGTCGTGTGTATAGGTGGCAGGGAAATCAGGCGCAGGAGATTCAAAATGGATTGTAAATGGAGTATTTTAATAAATGTCCACGGAACATGCTCCATAACACTAAAAGTACAGACATGAACAAACATGGGTACGAGGACCCGTCGCCCACCAACACAACAATAAACAACACTGACAATAAAACAATCTCTGACAAAGACATGATAGGAATCAGAGGGTTAAATACACAACAGGTAAATGAATGGGATTGAAAACAGGTGCGTGGGAAGACAAGACAAAACCAATGGAAAATGAAAAATGGATCAATGATGGCTAGAAGACCAGTGACGTCGAACGCCGAGCACCGCCCGAACAAGGAGAGGCCAGGACTTCAGCAGAAGTCGTGACAGTACCCCCCCCCTGACGCACGACTCCAGCAGCGCGTCGACACCGGCCTCAGTGACGAACCGGAGGGCGAGGTGCAGGGCGATCCGGATGGAGACGGTGGTATTCTGATAACATGGAAGGATCTAACACGTCCTCCACCGGAACCCAGCATCTCTCCTCCGGCCCGTAACCCTCCCAGTCCACGAGGTACTGAAGGCCCCTCGCCCGACGTCTCGAATCCAAATGGATCGAACAGAGTACGCCGGGACCCCCTCGATGTCTAGAGGAGGCGGAGGAACATCACGCACTTCAGCCTCCTGGAGCGGGCCAGCCACCACCGGCCTGAGGAGAGACACATGGAACGAGGGGTTAATACGGTAATTAGTGGGCAGTTGTAACCTATAACATACTTCATTCACTCTCCTCAGGACTTTAAACGGCCCCACAAACCGCAGACCCAGCTTCCGGCAGAGCAGGCGGAGGGGTAGGTTTCGGGTCGAGAGCCAGACCCTGTCCCCTGGTGCGAACACCGGGGCCTCACTGCGGCGACGGTCTGCGCCAATTTTCTGGCGCCTTAATACACATTGAAAAGGGATAAGGTTAGTGGAGGAGTGACGTAGCGAGTTCTGAGCCATCTCTGCCCAGGGCACGAACTTCGCCCACTCCCCCGGCCGATCCTGGCAATAAGACCGCAGAAACCTACCCACATCCTGGTTAACTCTCTACACCTGCCCATTACTCTCGGGGTGAAAACCTGAGGTAAGACTAACCGAGATCCCCAGACGCTCCATGAACGCCTTCCAGACCCTTGATGTGAACTGGGGACCCCGAGACACTATATCCTCAGGCACCCCATAGTGCCGGAAAACGTGTGTAAACAGGGCCTCTGCAGTTTGTAAGGCCGTAGGGAGACCGGGCAAAGGGAGGAGACGACAAGACTTCGAAAACCGATCCACAACGACCAGGACCGTGGTGTAACCCTGTGAAGGTGGAAGATCAGTCAAAAAATCCACCGACAGGTGTGACCACAGCCATTGAGGAACGGGTAGAGGTTGTAGCTTACCTCTGGGCAGGTGTCTAGGAGCCTTGCACTGGGCACACACTGAGCAGGAGGAAACATAAATCCTCACATCCTTAGCTAAAGTGGGCCACCAGTACCTCCCATCAAGACAGCGCATCGTCCGACCTATCCCAGGATGACCAGAGGAGGGTGACGTGTGAGCCCAATAGATCAATCGGTCGCGGACAGCAGACGGAACGTACAGACGACCAGCTGGACACTCAGGGGGAGAGGGCTCTGCACGTGACGCCCGCTCAATGTCCGCGTCCAGCTCCCACACTACTGGCGCCACCAAACACGAAGCTGGGAGTATGGGAGTGGGATCCATGGATCGCTACTCTGTGTCATACAGCCGAGACAATGCGTCCGCCTTAACGTTCTGGGAGCCTGGTCTGTAAGAAAGAGTAAACACAAAACGAGTGAAAAACATGGCCCACCTTGCCTGGCGAGGATTCAGTCTCTTCGCCTGCCGGATGTACTCCAGATTGCGGTGGTCAGTCCAGATGAGAAAAGGGTGTTTAGCCCTTTTGGATCAAAAATGGATCAATGATGGCTAGAAGACCGGTGACGTCGAACGCCGAGCACCGCCCGAACAAGGAGAGGCAACGACTTCGGGAGAAGTCGTGACACAGGACATCACAGTGATCTAGTTACAAGGACATTGAGAGAAGCTTTCCTCTAGAGACTGTAACACTGATGAGGTCTCCAACACGAAGTGACCAGTCTATCCTCAGGGGGATACTACTGACAACACATTGAAAATGGGTGGGGTTATATCCTGCCTGTTTGGCCCTGTCCGGGGGTTTCGTCGGATGGGGCCACAGTGTCTCCCGACCCCTCCTGTCTCAGCCTCCAGTATTTATGCTGCAGTAGTTGGGGGGCTAGGGTCAGTCTGTTATATCTGGAGTATTTCTCCTGTTTTATCCGGCGTCCTGTGTGAATTTAAGTATGCTCTCTCTAATTCTTTCTTTCTTTCTCTCTCTCTCTTTCTTTCTTTCTTTCTTTCTTTCTTCCAGAGAGTTTTCTTTAATGGAAGCTTCTCTAATGTCAAACATGTAAAGGGTGGTGTATCGCAGGGCAGCTCTCTAGGCCCTCTCACCTTTTTCTATTCATACCAATGACTTGCCACTGGCATTAAACAAAGCATGTGTGTCCATGTATGCTGAGAATTCAATGATATATGCATCAGCAACCACAGCTAATGAAGTCACTAAAACCCTTAGCAAAGAGTTGCAGTCAGTTTTGGAATGGGTGGCCAGTAATAAACTGGTCCTGAACATCTCTAAAACTAAGAGCATTGTATTTGGTACAAGTCATTCCCTAAGTTCCAGACCTCAGCTGAATCCTGTAATGAATGATGTGGCGGTTGAACAAGTTGAGGAGACTAAATTACTTTGTGTTACCTTAGATTGTAAATTATCATGGTCAAAACATATAGATTCAATGGTTGTAAAGATGGGTAGAGGTCTGCTTTTTTGACATCACACTCCACAAAGCAATTCTTGCCGGCTATAGTTTTATCTTATCTTGATTATTGTCCAGTCATATGGTCAAGTGCTTCAAAGAAAGGCCTAGTTAAGCTGCAGCTGGTCCAGAACAGAGCAGCACATCTAGCTCTTCATTGTAATTAGAGGGCTAATATTAATACTATGGATGCCAGTCTCTCTTGGCTGAGGAAATACTGACTGCATCACTTCTTGTTTTTATAAGAAACATTGATGTGTTGGAAATGTCAAATTGTTTGTATCGTCAATTTACACACATCACTGACACACTTACTCTATAGACATGCCACCTGAGTTTTTTTCACACTCCCTGGGTCCAGAACAAATTCAAGGAAACATACAGTATTATACAGAGCCATGAGTGCATGGAACTCCCTTCCATCTTATATAGCTCAAGTGAACAGCAAACCTGGTTTCAAAAAACAAATAAAGCAACACCTCACAGCACAACACCTCTCCCCCATGTGACTTACTTGTTGTGTGTATGTACTGACATGTAAGTGTAACTGATAGATGCACACACACACTACATGTTCATGTTTCTAAATGTATGTAAATTGTAAATTTATTTTGTCTGTAATATCTTGTTCGTTATATGTCGGACCCCAGTAAAACTAGCTGTCCACCCTTGCTGTTGGCTAATGGGGATCCTAATAAATCAAATCAAATCAAGAGGGGATACGCTGTGCTCAGTGCAGCAGTCAGTAAACTGACCGTGGTGAACCAGTCCACCTCCTGTCCTGACTGAGCAATTGATTTCTCCACTCTCTGGGAACTGCATTAGCCAGAACACATTTGTGGAGAGAAGGTCAGTGTCATCATGATGACGGAATGTCAAGTTCACTAAACCCAGCAGTCAATCACACAGGCAGACGCATGCACGTACACACACGCACAAATGCAGGCAGATAAGCAGGATTGACTACACACATACAGATATATGTGTGTATTGATTCTGTTATTACAACACTTTGCAACATTCACTGAGATAACACCTCTAGACCAGAGTCCCAAGGTACAGTATCAATCAATCAATCAAATGTATTTATCAAGCCCTTCTTACATCAGCTGATGTCACAAAGTGCTGTACATAAACCCAGCCTAAAACCCCAAACAGCAAGCAATGCAGGTGTAGAAGCACGTGTATATGATTCCTCACCCTACCTAGTTCTGCTTGGTTTCATGTATGAAGTTAAAATGTTGATCCTGTGATCAACGGTGGATCATGCCTGTGACCACAGTGGTGGAGGTCGTAACACAGAGACATGGCCTTTATTTGTTTAGCTAATGGCCATCACTAAAAGGAATCCAATAAGCCATCAGGATACACCCTGTGGCCATACAAGTGTCTAGGGGTCTGAAAGGAAGACTGGGTAGAGTGCATGAACACACTGACAGACACACATAGAAGAAAACACACATTGTCCCTCTACAAAACACTTCCTACCAACACACCCACATGTAAACCCATATGAAACACACACACCCTGCATTTATCTGGATGCTAATGGTCTTGGCTGGAGGATGACGGCATTTGTTATGGTCTTCAGGAGAGGCCAAGGTTTGTACATCATCAATACCCAGGAGGCACCAGTCTGATTTCTCCACGCCAATCTTTGTGTGCAACCATATAAGAGAGTGCGACAGAGAGCGAGAGCACAAGAGTGCGTGCGAGAGAGAGAGAGAGAGAATAGGAGGATTCATTGGATAAATGGACTGACATTTTTTAAGCGAATCAATTCAGTTATCCCACTCCATCTTGCAGTTGTGTTCCCTATGTAATGATGTGCAGTCTATGTTATGATGTGTAGCCTATGTTATGATGTCTAGACTATTTTATGATGTGTTTTTTGCTAAACAGTATATTAGACAGAACACCATTCATGATTGCCATACACACAACATTTGGTCATTGACATACTGTAGGCAGTGATTTGATGCTCTCTGGTGGCCTTGTAAGGCATAGCAGCACATCACTGCC